>NW_024497487.1:0-212 GCF_017590055.1 Onychostruthus taczanowskii
AATGGGGCTGGGGGCACTGGGAATGGGGCTGGGGGCACCGGGAGTACCAGAAACGGGGCTGGGGGTACCGAGAGTGGGGCTGGGGGCACCAGAGTGGGGACGGGGACTCCAGAAATGGGACTGGGGGCACCGGGAGTACCAGAAATGGGGCTGGGGGCACCGAGAGTGGGGCTGGGACCCCCAGGGTGGCACTGGGACCCCCAGGGTGAGAC
>NW_024497488.1:0-212 GCF_017590055.1 Onychostruthus taczanowskii
TTTTTTTTTTTTTTCTTTTTTTTAGTGGTTCTTTTGAGCTCTATGTTGACACTAGAGCAGTACAGCAGACCTTTATACAAATACAAAATTTCACTCATTTCCTACTATTATGGGGACACCTTCAAAAACTTATCATGATTTTAGTTACTGAATTGCAATGTGTTCAGTTTTAGAATAAAATAATCTCTTAAAATGGTATCACCAAACAGACC
>NW_024497489.1:0-212 GCF_017590055.1 Onychostruthus taczanowskii
GGCTTCTGTGAGAAGCTGCCGGAAGCTTCTCCCATTTCCAGCAGAACCAATGCCAGCCTCCAGGATGGACCTGCCGCCAGCCAGGCTGAGCCCAGCACTGACAGTGGCAGTGCCTCGGGCATAACAGATTGTAGAAAGGGAAAAACCTGCTGTGCAACAGCAGCTGCAAGAGAGGAGTAGGAGTCTGTGAGAGGAGGAGCCCTGCAGACAGC
>NW_024497490.1:0-212 GCF_017590055.1 Onychostruthus taczanowskii
CCAAATCCCCCCAAAGGCCCCCAAACGCCCCCCGGGCACCTTGAGCTGCTCCACCTCCTCGGGTTTGAGCTCGTTCTGCAGCGACTGCGGCGGCGCCGAGGAGTTGATGACAATGACGACCTGGGGGGAGGGCAGGGGGGCAGGGACCCCCGGGCTGGGCCCCGAGCCTTTCCAGAACGTTCCCAGCCCCGCCCCCACCCCGCTCGGAACGC
>NW_024497491.1:0-212 GCF_017590055.1 Onychostruthus taczanowskii
GGGGTTCCCAAAATTTTGGGGGTCACACGAGGGACCCCTGGGGCTGCGGGAAGTCGGGGTTGGTGAAGCTGAAGCCCTCGAACTCGGCCTGGTCCAGCCCCGCCAGGACCAGCGCGTCCGGGGGCGTCAGCGCCGGCGGCGCCCGCGTGAAAAATTTATCGAAATTTTCACCGTTCCGGCCGCACTTTTGGGGGAAAAATGGGGAATTTGGG
>NW_024497492.1:0-212 GCF_017590055.1 Onychostruthus taczanowskii
CCTTTAGGCCACACCCACCCTGCTAAGCCCCACTTAGCCATTGAAGCTCCACCCACACATTAAGCCCCTCCCACTCCTTTAAGCCCCACCCACCCATTTAGCCCCTCCCACCCACTCAGGCCCTACCCACTACCCAAGCCCCTCCCACTCCTTTAGGCCATGCCCATCCTGCTAAGCCCCACCCACACATCAAGCCCCTCCCACTGCTCTAA
>NW_024497493.1:0-212 GCF_017590055.1 Onychostruthus taczanowskii
CAACCTCAGGCTGGACACCCCTGAGACGTCTCTGAGGGCAGCAGGCTCCTGGCTGCCACCCGTGTTTTGGGCTGAGGAGTCCTCCCACAGATGGCTCTTGCAGAACAGGATGGGGTCTGTGTCCTTGGCCTTCTCCAGGTACTCCTGGTAAGGTGCCAGGCTGAAGACGTTGTGGATCACAGGCATGGGTGGGGAGGATGACAAAGCCTTGG
>NW_024497494.1:0-212 GCF_017590055.1 Onychostruthus taczanowskii
TTAACCCTTCCCTGCCCAGGAGACGACGTACCGGAACTACCAGCGCATCCGGCTGCGGCCGGAGCAGTTCCCGGCGTACCTGACCTCGCCCGAGGTGGGCTTCGAGCGCTGCGAGCTGCTGGGGACCCCCCAGCACAGCGCCAAAGGTGGGCCCCCGACCCCCCAGAACCGCCCCCAATCACCCCCACGTACCCCTCAAAATACCCCTCAAA
>NW_024497495.1:0-212 GCF_017590055.1 Onychostruthus taczanowskii
GCGGCATTAAAGAGCTCTGAGGTTTCGGAGGCGCTGGGGAGTTTTTTTGGGGGGCTCTGGGGGGGTTTTGGGGAGGGGGGAGACCCCCAATGTCCCCCCCCACGATGTCACCGCGGGCTCGAAGGATTCCTTTGGTTCCCCAGTGCTCCCAGTGCGGGGCGGTTACTGGTTTGGGGGGGGGGGGGCCCTGAACCCCCCCAGTTCATCCCAGT
>NW_024497496.1:0-212 GCF_017590055.1 Onychostruthus taczanowskii
TCACAGGTGAACTTTAGTCATGTGGCCAAATAGTGCAATCACAAGAGAGACTTTGGAAGCCAGAGTCTTCTGGAAAATTATTCCTAATTTGATAAATGTGGGGAAATTAACATATTTTGAGGGCCAAAAATATGACCCTTCCTGGCAGTTTGCTGTCTGATTTTTCTACTTCATTTTGAGGGCATTTTGTTAATTTTGCTTCTTTTTTTTTT
>NW_024497497.1:0-4915 GCF_017590055.1 Onychostruthus taczanowskii
AAATTCCCCTTTTCCACCCCAAAATGCATCTCTTCGTCCTCAATTCTCCAAAATCCCCCTTTTTCATCTCAAAATCCTCCTTTTCACCCCAATATTCCCCTTTTCCACCCCAAAATCTCTCTTTTCTACCCCTAAATTCCTGGTTTTCGTCCCAAAATCTCCCTTTTCACCCCAAAATCGCCTTTTTATCTCAAAATCCCCCTTTTCCACCCCAAATCCTCTGTTCTCACCCCAAAATTCATCTCTCCCTCCCCAATTCCCCAAAATTCCCCTTTTCCACCCCAAAATCCCTCCCTGTTCTGAATTTCCCCCTTTTTTACCCCAAATTTCTGCTTTTTCACCCCAAAATTCCCCTTTTGTATCTCAGAATCCCTGGTCTGAAATTCCCTTTCTTGTACCCCAAAATCCCTTTTTCTCACCCCAAAATTCCCCTTTCGTGTCTCAAAATCTCTTCTCTTAAAATTTTCCTTTTTTCATCCCAAAATCCCCCTTTTCCTCCCAAAATTCCCTTTTCTACCTCAAACTCTCCTTTTTCCACCCCAAAATCCCCATTTTTCACCCCAAAATCTCCAGTTTTCACCCCATTTTAGGCCCCCTCGGGGTTGAAATTTCCATTTTCACCATTTTCTACCAAAATGCCCGTTTTTCACCCCAAAATGCCAGTTTTTACCAAAATTTGTGGGGTTTTTTTCCAAAATCCCCATTTTTCACCCCAAAAATTCCATTTTTCCCCAAAATTCATGTTTTTTCTTTCCCCAAATCCCCATTTTCTTTCCCCAAATCCCCATTTTCCTCCAAAAAAAATCCCATTTTTCACCCAAATTCATGATTTTCCTTTCCCCAAATCCCCATTTTTCCCCCCAAATCCCAGTTTTTCCCCCCAAATTTCTGTTTCCCTCCCCCATTCCCCGTGTCTCTCCCCAAACTCCCATTTTTTACCAAAATCCCGTTTTTCCCCCAAATTTCCGTTTTTCCTCCCCAAACTCCCATTTTTTACCAAAATCCCGTTTTTTACCAAAATCCCGTTTTTTACCAAAATCCTGTTTTTTACCAAAATCCCATTTTTTACCAAAATTCCGTTTTTTACCAAACTCCCATTTTTTACCAAAATCCCGTTTTTTACCAAAATCCCATTTTTTACTAAAATCCCGTTTTTTCCCCCCAAATTTCCGTTTTCCCTCCCCAAACTCCCATTTTTTACCAAAATCCCGTTTTTTCCCCCCAAATTTCCATTTTCCCTCCCCAGACTCCGGTTTTTTTTACCAAAATCCCGTTTTTTACCAAAATCCCATTTTTTACCAAAATCCCATTTTTCCCCCCAAATTTCTGTTTTCCTCCCCAAACTCCCATTTTTTAAAATTCCTGATCTCAGCCCAAAATCCCCCAATCTCAGCCCAAAATCCCCTGATCTCAGCCCAAAATTCCTGATCTCACCCCAAAATTCCTGATCTCAGCCCAAAATTCCTGATCTCACCCCAAAATCCCTGATCTCACCCCAAAATCCCTGATCTCACCCCAGAATTCCTGATCCAACCCCAAAATCCCCTGATCTCACCCCAAAATCCCTGATCTCACCCCAAAATTCCTGATCCCAGCCCAAAATCACCGATCAGACCCCAAAATCCCCTGATCTCACCCCAAAATGCAGCTCCTCGTACCCAATTCCCCAAAATTCCCCTTTTCCACCCCAAAACCCCCAATCTCACCCCAAAATGCAGCTCCTCATCTTCAATTGCCCAAAATTTCCCTTTTACATCTCAAAATTCCCCTTTTCCATCCCAAAATCCCCGATCTCACCCCAAAATTCCTGATCTCACCCCAAAATTCCTGATCTCACCCCAAAATTGCTGATCTCACCCCAAAATTGCTGATCTCACCCCAAAATCCCCCTTTTTCATCTCAAAAACCCCCGATCTCACCCCAAAATCCCCTGTTCTCACGTTAAAATGCAGCTCCTTGTCCTCAATTGCCCAAAATCCCCCGATCTCACCCCAAAATTCCTGATCTCATCCCAAAATCACTGATCTCATCCCAAAAACCCTGGTCTCACCCCAAAATCCCCCAATCTCACCCCAAAATGCAGCTCCTCATCCCCAATTCCCCTAAACCCCTGATCTCACCCCAAAATCCCCCTTTTTCATCTCAAAATCCCCCGATCTCAGCCCAAAATTCCTGATCACACCCCAAAACCCCCCATCTCGCCCCAAAATCCCCTGTTCTCACCCCAAAATGCAGCTCCTCGTCCTCAATTCCCCAATATCCTCTGATCTCTCCCCAAAATCCCCGATCTCACCCCAAAATGCAGCTCCTCGTCCCCAGTTCACCAAAATTCCCCTTTTTCATCTCAAAATTCCCCTTTTCACCCCAAAATTCCCCTTTTTTATCTCAATTCCCCTTTTCCACCCCCAAATCCCCATTTTCCACCAAAATTCATGTTTTTGTCTTTACCCAAATCCCATTTTCCCCCCCAAAATTCCATTTTCCCCCAAAATTTCTGTTTTTGCTTTCCCCAAATCCCATTTTTCCCCCCAAAATCCCATTTTCCCCCCAAATTTCTGGTTTTCCTTTCCCCAAATCCCCATTTTTTCCCCAAATCCCCATTTCCCCCCCCAAAATCCCCATTTTCCACCAAAATTCATGTTTTTTCTTTCCCAAAACCCCCTAATTTCCCCCCAAATTTCCATTTTTCCTCCCCAAACTCCCATTTTTTACCAAAATCCCGTTTTTCCCCCCAAATTTCCATTTTTCCCTCCCAAACTCCCATTTTTTACCAAAATCCCGTTTTTCCCCCAATTTCCGTTTTTCCTCCCCAAACTCCCATTTTTTACCAAAATCCCGTTTTTTCCCCCCAAATTTCCATTTCCCTTCCCAAACTCCCATTTTTTACCAAAATCCCGTTTTCCCCCCAAATTTCCATTTTTCCCTCCCCGTGTCTCTCCCAAACTCCCATTTTTTACCAAAATCCCGTTTTTCCCCCAAATTTCCGTTTTTCCCTCCCCGTGTCTCTCCCAAAATCCCGTTTTTTACCAAAATCCCGGTTTTTTCCCCCAATCCAGGCCCCCTGGGCCGGGGCGGGTTCGGCTCCGGCTCCGGCGGCCGCGGCGGCTTCACCGGAGGGGGAGGGGCGCAGCAGAGGGCCGGCGACTGGAAGTGCCCCAACCCGTGAGTGCCTTATACTGGTTATACTGGTTTATACTGGGTGGACTGGTTTGGACTGGGAGGAACTGGGAGTGCCCCAACCCGTGCGTTATTGTACTGGTTTATACTGGTTTGGACTAGGGGGACTGGGGGGCACTGGGTTATACTGGTTTGGACTGGGTTATACTGGTTTGGACTGGGTTGTACTGGGTTTTACTGGTTTGGACTGGGGGGACTGGGTTATACTGGTTTGGACTGGTTTGGACTGGAAGTGCCCCAACCCGTGAGTGATTTGTACTGGTTTATACTGGTTTGGACTGGGAGGGACTGGGGTGGGATCACCTTTTTCTCTGTGACGTCACTGATGACGTCACAGGACGTGTGAGACCGTGAGGAAGGGTTTGGGAGGAACTGGGACAAACTGGGACGGGATCACCTTTGTCTCTGTCTTTGACGTCATCGGTGACCCTGTGACATCATTGATGATGTCACTGATGACGTCACATTGCATCAGTGACATCTAACATGTGTGAGAGCATGGGGGAGGGTTTGGGAGCAACTGGGACAAACTGGGATGGGATCGCCTTTGTCTCTGTCTATGACATCATCGGTGACCCTGTGACGTCACTGATGACGTCACATTTCGTCAGTGACACCTCACACGTGTGAGACGATGGGGGAGGGTTTGGGATGGACTGGGACAAACTGGGAGGGGACTGGGATGGCGTCACCTTTGTCTCTGTCTGTGACGTCATCGGTGACCCTGTGACGTCACCGATGAGGTCACTGATGACGTCACAGGACGTGTGAGAACACGGGGGAAGGGTTTTGGGACAAACTGGGATGAACTGGGATGGGATCACCTTTGTCTCTGTCTGTGACGTCATTGGTGACCCTGTGACGTCACTGATGATATCACTGATGACGTCACATTTCATCAGTGACATCTCACGAGTGTGAGAACATGGGGGAGGGTTTGGGACGGACTGGGACAAACTGGGAGGGGACTGGGACGGCATCACCTTTGTGACGTCATCGGTGACCCTGTGACGTCACCGATGATGTCACAGGACGCGTGAGAACACGGGGGAAGGGTTTGGGACAAACTGGGATGGAGTGGAACAAACTGGGAGGGACTGGGATGGGATCACCTTTGTCTCTCTCTGTGACGTCATCGGTGACCCTGTGACGTCAGTGATGATGTCACTGATGACGTCACGGGGCGTGTGGGACCATGAGGAAGGGTTTGGGACGGACTGGGACAAACTGGGAGGGGACTGGGACAAACTGGGACGGGATCACCTTTGTCTCTGTCTGTGACGTCATCGGTGACCCTGTGACGTCACTGATGACGTCACATTTCGTCAGTGACATCTCCCATGTGTGAGAGCATGGGGGAGGGTTTGGGATGGACTGGGACAAACTGGGAGGGGACTGGGACGAACTGGGAGGGGACTGGGATGGGATCCCCTTTGTCTCTCTCTGTGACGTCATCGGTGACCCTGTGACGTCACCGATGACGTCACCGATGCCGTGGCAGGGCGTGTGAGAACATGAACTTCTCGTGGCGGAACGAGTGCAACCAGTGCAAGGCGCCCAAGCCCGAGGGGGGGCCCGGGGGGCCTCACCTGGGCGGGGGCGGGGCCGGGAAGTACCCCTCTCACCTGTGTCTCACCTGTGCAGGCGGCGGGTTCGAGGAGCGCCGCGGCGGCCGCGGGGGCTTTGAGCGCGGCGGGTTCCGCGGGCGCGGCGAGCGCGGCGGCTTCCGGGGCGGCCG
>NW_024497497.1:6925-8611 GCF_017590055.1 Onychostruthus taczanowskii
AGGACCACTCCAGAATACCCTCACCTGTCTCTCCCCTGTCTCTCCCCTGTCCCTCACCTGTCTCACCTCTCACCTCTCACCTGTCTCTCACCTGTCTCTCCCCTGTCTCTCCCCTGTCTCACCTGTCCCTCACCTGTCTCTCACCTGTCTCACCTGTCCCTCACCTGTCTCACCTGTGTCTCACCTGTGCAGGCGGCGGGTTCGAGGAGCGCCGCGGCGGCCGCGGGGGCTTTGAGCGCGGCGGGTTCCGCGGGCGCGGCGAGCGCGGCGGCTTCCGGGGCGGCCGNCCCTCCCCCCGCGGGCTCCCCCCGCTTTTAACCCGCCCCTCCCCCCCAATAAAGCCATTTTGGGGGAATCTTCTGATTGGCTGGGGGGCGTGGCTGTGGGGCTGTGAGGTCATTAATGCGCTAATGAGGCGCTTCCGGCCGCGGGGTTCATTAGCGAGCTCATTAAGCGCTGACGTCATGAAGGGTGGTACCTTAATTAGGACGGGGCCCTTTAAGGGGGCAGGGTGGGGCGTGGCTAGGAGGGTTCATCTGCATAGTGGGCGGGGTATGACCATAAATGGAGTGTGAGAAGGGGCTTGCTTAGCATTTAAACTTGGGCGTGGATTTCTGGGCCTAATTAGCATAAAGGGCGTGGTGTGACCATAAATGGACACGAGGCGTGGTTTGCGCGCATCCATAACCGGTTTGGGGGTGTGGATTGCGGTTGTTAATTACCATGGGGGGCGTGGTCTGACCCTAGATGGGTTTCTGGGTGTGGTTAGTGTCGCATATCTTATTTAAGAGGCGTGGCTTGCCCATAAATGGACATTAAGGGCGTGGTTTATGACTACATCTCGCCGCTTAAGAGGCGTGGTTTGACCATAAATGGGCATTGTGGGCGTGGTTTGTGAGCACATTTCACCGTTTAAGAGGCGTGGCTTGACCACAAATGGGCATTGGGGCGTGGCTTGATCGCGGCGGGAATTGTGGGGGCGTGGCCATGGGGGGCCGCAGTTGCCCCGTACAGGTGGCAGGGACGGGTCAGGGGCGCGGATACCTGTGCAGGTGTGCGGGAACAGCGCCTTCCAAACCATACCGGGGCTCAGCTGAGAGGAAAGGCCGATCCCCGTCCAGGTACGGGGAGCACGGCCTTGGCGCAGGTGCGGGAGGGCAGGAAGTGCCTGTACAGGTGGCAGGGGCGTGTCGGCGGCCAGGTGAGAGGTGTGGCGGCAGATTCCGGACAGGTACACGGGGCGTGGCCGCGTTCAGGTGAGGGGACGGGGGGCCGGAAGGTGCCGGCGGCCACAGCGGCCCCGGAGCGATGAGGAGGCGGCGGCGGGAGCCGAGAGCGGGGCCCGGAGCGGGGCCGGCGCTGCCGCTGCTGCCGTTGCTGCTGCTGCTGCTTCTGCCGGCGGGCGGTGAGAGGCGATTTGGGGGGGTTGGAGGGGATTTTGGGGGAATCTGAGGGGTTTTGGGGAAATCTGAGGGGTTTTGAGGGGATTTGGGAGGGAACCGTGAGGGGATTCAGGAGAGTCTGAGGGGATTTGGGGGAGTCTGAGGGGTTTTGAGGGGATTTGGGAGGGAGTAGTGAGGGGATTTTGGCGGGAATCGTGAGGGGATTCGGGAGAGTCTGAGGGGATTTTGGGGGAGTCTAAGGGGGTTGGGGGTGTCTGAGGGGTTTTGGGGGAGCCTGAGGGGT
>NW_024497498.1:0-212 GCF_017590055.1 Onychostruthus taczanowskii
GGACTCAGGGCAGGGGTCTCCAGTGGGGTGTGCCCCGAGCTTCCTGTGCCATGCTCCTTCACTCTCCCATAAATACATGTGGGATGGGGAGTGACCCCATGCACAACATGTGTGCAGCCCTGGGCTGCCAGAAGCCCTGTGCCTGAGAAAAGCATTGCCCCATGCCCAGGATCACCATAGCCCCTTTCCAGCAGGCTGGAATTTACCTTAGA
>NW_024497499.1:0-212 GCF_017590055.1 Onychostruthus taczanowskii
CATAATATGAAGCTCAGAACTGCACAAAAACTCCAGCTAAAAATCCACTTATTTTCAAGGAATCAGGAGCAATTGTGTATTTGTATAATAATTTTTAAACTCCAGCTAAAAATCCCCAAGGCACCAGGAGCATTTCCCACAGGGAATTGTTGTTTCCTCTCAGGGAATGAGATGACGATTCCAGGGAAGGACAAATCCCTCAAATATCCAAA
>NW_024497500.1:0-212 GCF_017590055.1 Onychostruthus taczanowskii
CTCCCGGGCCGCCGCCACCAGCAGCGGCACCGGCAGAGCGCCGGAGACCGGGGCCATGAGCGGAACCCGCCGCGGTTCCGGGGCGGGCCCGCGCTCGGCCCGGCCCCGGCGGAGCCGCGTCCTGCTGGGCGGGGCCGGCTCGCCATGGCCGGAACAAGGGCCGGGACGAGGCCCGGGGAAGGCCTGGGCGCAAAGCAGGGCCCAGGGACAGT
>NW_024497501.1:0-212 GCF_017590055.1 Onychostruthus taczanowskii
ACGTTTAGTATATTTGCTGATGATACTACATTGGGGCTGCTATTGACTCTCTTGGGGGACTCTTTGGATGTAGAGCAATCTGGATGTATCAGAGTATCATTGGAAAATATTAGTGTAATGATGTCTAAAAAGAATAAATACCAGATTCAGCAGCTGGGCTGGAGGAACACTGGACACAAGTACAGGCTGGGAGAGGAGTGTGTGTAGGGCAG
>NW_024497502.1:0-212 GCF_017590055.1 Onychostruthus taczanowskii
CCCTCTCAAAGGCTGGGCTTGACACCTGCAAGGAAACAAGGAAACTCTTCCAAAGATCTGTTCCCTCATTGCTTCCTCTCAGCCTCCTCCCAGGGCTTGGTTTGGCTGCACCAAGGAAGGAAATTCAGCACTGGTTGGGATTGGGAGGGGTTGGTATCACAAAGCCTTGCCTTGGTGACCAGTTCTAACTCTGTGTTTGCACTCCATCTACA
>NW_024497503.1:0-212 GCF_017590055.1 Onychostruthus taczanowskii
CGCAGGCGAAGCCGCCGCCGTGCCGCGCCCGCCGGTGCTTGCCCAGCGACTTGGCCGCCATGAAGCCGCGGCCGCAGTCCGGGCAGGCGAAGGGCCGCTCGCCGGTGTGGATTCGGCGGTGCGTGACCAGCGAGGCCTCGGAGGTCAGCGTCTTGCCGCAGTCCTGGCAGCGCGGCGCGCCGTCGCGGTGCACGCGGCCGTGCCGGCGCAGC
>NW_024497504.1:0-212 GCF_017590055.1 Onychostruthus taczanowskii
CCCAAAATTAACCCAAACCCCCCCAGGAAAAGCTTCAGGTCACCCTGGGGGCCAAAAAGGGCAGAATTTACCCCAAAATTAACCCAAAAACCCAAATAACCACCCCCAAAAACCACCCCAAAATTAACCCAAAAAACACACCAAAATTAATCAAAAAAACACCCCAAAAAAGCTCTAAAATTAACCAAAAAACACCCCCAAAAAACCCCAAA
>NW_024497505.1:0-212 GCF_017590055.1 Onychostruthus taczanowskii
CCTCAATCCATCATGAGTGCCCCAGTCCAAGATGGTGGCCCCCAGGCCCAGTCCAATATGGCCACCCCCATATCCCACTCCAAGGTGGCAGTCCCCATTCCCCAGTACAAGATGGCCACCCCCATATCCCAGTCCAAGATGGCGGCCCCCATGCCCAGTCCAAGATGGGCACCTCCATATCCCACTCCAATATGGCCACCCCCATGTCCCAC
>NW_024497506.1:0-212 GCF_017590055.1 Onychostruthus taczanowskii
GCACAGGGAAGAATGCCTTTCATTGGATTTGTTTCCTTTTACAGCACAGTGGATGAAGTCTGGAGCCTTCATCATGAAATCGAGGTAAAGTATTAAAGTTTGGGGTTAAATAGGTTTTTTTTGACTTCTCTTTGGGAAGAGGCAGATTCAGCACTCACCAAGGTTAGGAGATGATCAGGTCTCTGGTGATGTAAGATGGGAACACGTCACTC
>NW_024497507.1:0-212 GCF_017590055.1 Onychostruthus taczanowskii
TCTCTCTCCCCTTAGGCCAAGGCCCCAGATGTGGAGGGCAGTTCTGCCAAGGGCCAAACAAAGATGGGTAAAGCGACTAGCAGAAACAGCTCTACAAAGGAGAATCTGATCTCCACACAGAGAACAGAAAGTCTCCAGGATTCCTCCACCACAAGATCCAAAACTCTGCTGGAAAGTGCCTCAGTCCCCACAGAATTCCTCAGGTGAGCTGC
>NW_024497508.1:0-3554 GCF_017590055.1 Onychostruthus taczanowskii
GCGTGGTTAGCACGTGGGAGGGCGTGGTCACCACCAGGGAGGGCGTGGTTAGCACGTGGGAGGGCGTGGCTGCTCCTTGAGAGGTGTGGTTGGTACCTGGGGGTGTGGCTTGTGTCTAGGGGCGTGGCTGCCACTGGAGTGGGCGTGGCCAGCCCCTGCGGCTCAGCCCCGCCCCTTTCCCGCAGGGGGGCAGAAGGCGCGGGTCGTGTTCGCGGAGCTCTCCTGCCGCGAGCCCGACGTGCTCATCCTGGTGAGGGGCGGGGCCTGAAGGGGCGGGGCTTGGGAGGGGCGGGGCCTGCGAGGGGAGGGGCGGGGCCAGGTGTGACCTCACCTGAGTGACCTCTTGACTCCTCCCACCCCCCTGTTCTTACCCCAATCACAGCCCTGGGTGTGGCCTGGGTGTGGTCAGGAGGGCGTGGCTCATCTGGGAGAGGCGTGGCCATGCTGGGAGGGGCGTGGCCAGGTGTGAGCTCACCTGAGTGACCCCTTGACCCCTCCCATCCCCCTGTTCTTACCCCAATCACAGCCCTGGGTGTGGCCTGGGTGTGGTCAGGAGGGCGTGGCTCATCTGTGAAGGGCGTGGCCATGCTGGGAGGGGCGTGGCCAGGTGTGAGCTCACCTGAGTGACCCCTTGACCCCTCCTGAGCTCCTGTTCTCATCCCAATCACAGCCCTGGGTGTGGCCTGGGTGTGGTCAGGAGGGCGTGGCTCATCTGTGAAGGGCGTGGCCATGCTGGGAGGGGCGTGGCCAGGTGTGAGCTCACCTGAGCGCCCCTCGGCCCCCAGGACGAGCCCACCAACAACCTGGACATCGAATCCATCGACGCCTTGGCTGACGCCATCAACGAGTACAAAGGAGGTGGGGCCTGGGCGGGGCCGGGGGTGGGCGGGGCCACGGTGATGATGTCATAGCTAGAAATGGGGAGAGGGACCCCAAGAGGGGGAAAATCTGCCTTAGCAGGAGGAGAAAATTCCCAAAGATTGGGACGGGGGATGCCCAAAAATGCCCCAAAAATGGAGCAAAAATGCCCCAAAAATGGAGCAAAAATGCCCCAAAAGTGTCCCCAAAACAGACCGCAAAGTGATGACATCACAATGATGTCACTGTGACATCACAGCGGTGATCGTGGTGAGCCACGACGCGCGGCTGATCACCGAGTCCAACTGCCCCAAAAATGCCCCAAAAAAACACCCCAGAAACACCCCGAAACCACCCCAAAACTGCCCCAAAACCGGCCCCCGAAGCGATGACGTCACTCTGACGTCACTGTGACGTCACAGCGGTGATCGTGGTGAGCCACGACACGCGGCTGATCACCGAGACCAACTGCCCCAAAAACACCCCAAAACTGCCCCAAAAACACCCCAAAACCGCCCCAAAAACACCCCAAAACCACCCCAAAACCGGCCCCCGAAGCGATGACGTCACGCTGACGTCGCTGTGACCTCACAGCGGTGATCGTGGTGAGCCACTTCGCGTGGCTGATCACCGAGTCCAACTGCCCCAAAAATGTCCCAAAACCGCCCCAAAAACACCCCGAAACCACCCCAAAACTGCCCCAAAACCGGCCCCCGAAGCGATGACGTCACTCTGACGTCACTGTGACGTCACAGCGGTGATCGTGGTGAGCCACGACACGCGGCTGATCACCGAGACCAACTGCCCCAAAAACACCCCAAAACTGCCCCAAAAACACCCCAAAACCGCCCCAAAAACACCCCAAAACCACCCCAAAACCGGCCCCCGAAGCGATGACGTCACGCTGACGTCGCTGTGACCTCACAGCGGTGATCGTGGTGAGCCACGACGCGCGGCTGATCACCGAGACCAACTGCCAGCTGTGGGTGGTGGAGGAGCAGGGCCTGAGCCAGATCGACGGCGACTTCGACGATTACAAACGCGAGGTGCTGGAGGCCCTGGGCGAGGTGGTGGTGCACCGGCCCCGCGAGTGACCGCAGTGACCGCAGTGACCAGAGTGACCGGCACAGTGACCAGAGTGACCACTGGAGTGACCGCAGTGACCAGAGTGACCAGCACAATGACCAGAGTGACCACAGTGACCACTGGAGTGACCGCAGTGACCGTCAGAGTGGCTGCAGTTACCCGCAGTGACCAGCAGGGGGCAAAGGGAGAAATAAACGGTGGTGGAGCAATGGCGGAGTGGGCGTGGTCTATGGGCTCATTTGGGTGTGGTCAGTGTGGGTGTGGTCGGTGGTCAATTGATGAGGTCAGTGTGGTCAGCACCAGAGTGATCAGCAGA
Organism: Onychostruthus taczanowskii; assembly: GCF_017590055.1. Lineage (NCBI taxonomy): Eukaryota > Metazoa > Chordata > Aves > Passeriformes > Passeridae > Onychostruthus > Onychostruthus taczanowskii. The sequence continues at coordinate 2,261 of NW_024497508.1, forward strand.
GTGACCACTGGAGTGACCACAGTGACCACTGGAGTGGCTGCAATTACCCGCAGTGACCAGCAGGGGGCAGGGAGGAATATATGGTGGTGGTGCAATGGCGGAGTGGGCGTGGTCTCTATGGGCATGGTCAGTGGGTGTGGTCATTGTGGGTGTGGTCAGTGTGGTCAGCACCAGAGTGACCCCTGGAGTGACCGCAGTGACTGTCAGTGGCTGCAGTTACCCAGAGTGACCAGCAGGGGGCAAATGGAGAAATAAACGGTGGTGGAGCAATGGCGGAGTGGGCGTGGTCTATGGGCTCATTTGGGTGTGGTCATTGTGGGCGTGGTCAGTGGATGAGGTCAGTGTTGGAGTGACCGCAGTGACTGTCAGAGTGGCTGCAGTTACCCGCAGTGACCAGCAGACGGCGCAGGGAGGATAAACAGAGGTGGAGCAATGGCGGAGTGGGCGTGGTCAGTGTGGGCGTGGTCAGTGTGCTCAATGGATGATGTCAGTGTGGTCGGCACCACAGTGACCAGCAGAGTGACCGCAGTGACCACCAGAGTGGCTGCAGTTACCCGCAGTGACCAGCAGAGGGCGCAGAGAGGAATAAACGGTGGTGGCACAATGGCGGAGTGGGCGTGGTGTATGGGCTCATTTGGGTGTGGTCAGTGTGGGCGTGGTCAGTGTGGTCAGTGGATGAGGTCAGTGTGGTTGCCAGCAGTGACCAGCAGAGTGACCACTGGAGTGACCACAGTGACCAGCAGAGTGGCTGCAGTTACCCGCAGTGACCACCAGCAGGGGGGGCAGAGAGGAATAAACAGGTGGAGCAATGGCAGAGTGGGCGTGGTCTATGGGCTCATTTGGGTGTGGTCAGTGTGGGTGTGGTCGGTGGTCAATGGATGAGGTCAGTGTGGTTGCCAGCAGTGACCACCAGAGTGACCACTGGAGTGACCACAGTGACCAGCAGAGTGGCTGCAGTTACCCGCAGTGACCAGCAGGGGGCAAAGGGAGAAATAAACGGTGGTGGAGCAATGGCGGAGTGGGCGTGGTCTCTGGGCTCATTTGGGTGTGGTCAGTGTGGGCGTGGTCGGTGGTCAATGGATGAGGTCAGTGTGGTTGGCATCAGAGTGACCAGCAGAGTGACCACTGGAGTGACCGCAGTGACCGTCAGTGGCTGCAGTTACCCGCAGTGACCAGCAGGGGGCAAAGGGAGAAATAAACGGTGGTGGAGCAATAGCGGAGTGGGCGTGGTCAGTGTGGGTGTGGTCAGTGTGGGCGTGGCCATTTGGGTGACATCCCTGCCCCCTCCCCAGCC
>NW_024497508.1:3894-4796 GCF_017590055.1 Onychostruthus taczanowskii
GAGGTGGAGCAATGGCGGAGTGGGCGTGGTCAGTGTGGGCGTGGTCAGTGTGCTCAATGGATGATGTCAGTGTGGTCGGCACCACAGTGACCAGCAGAGTGACCGCAGTGACCACCAGAGTGGCTGCAGTTACCCGCAGTGACCAGCAGAGGGCGCAGAGAGGAATAAACGGTGGTGGCACAATGGCGGAGTGGGCGTGGTGTATGGGCTCATTTGGGTGTGGTCAGTGTGGGCGTGGTCAGTGTGGTCAATGGATGAGGTCAGTGTGGTCAGCACCAGAGTGACCAGCAGAGTGACCAGTGGAGTGACCACAGTGACCACTGGAGTGACTGCAGTGACCAGAGTGACCACACTGACCCCTGGAGTGACCGCAGTGACCACCAGAGTGGCTGCAGTTACCCGCAGTGACCAGCAGGGGGCAGGGGGGAATATATGGTGGTGGTGCAATGGCCTAGTGGGCGTGGTCTCTATGGGCATGGTCAGTGGGTGTGGTCAGTGTGGGCGTGGTCAGTGTGGTCAATGGATGAGGTCAGTGTGGTCAGCACCAGAGTGACCAGCAGAGTGACCAGTGGAGTGACCACAGTGACCACTGGAGTGACTGCAGTGACCAGAGTGACCACACTGACCCCTGGAGTGACCGCAGTGACCACCAGAGTGGCTGCAGTTACCCGCAGTGACCAGCAGGGGGCAAAGGGAGAAATAAACGGAGGTGGAGCAATGGCGGAGTGGGCGTGGTCAGTGTGGGTGTGGTCATTGTGCTCAATGGATGAGGTCAGTGTGGTCGGCACCAGAGTGACCAGAGTGACCACACTGACCATAGTGACCATCAGTGGCGGCAGTTACCCACAGTGACCAGCAGGGGGGTGCAGGGAGGAATAAACAGAGGTGGAGCAATGGCGGAG
>NW_024497509.1:0-212 GCF_017590055.1 Onychostruthus taczanowskii
CCAAGCTCCCAGGGTCCTTACCTGATGGTCAGGACCAGAGGCGTAGGAGATTCAGCCACACTGAACAGGAATTTTTCGTGAAACCACCCCAACACGCTGGTGGTTTTGAAGGAGATCTGAACAGTCTGGGTCGCACCTGGTGCAATGATGCCCTTCTCGGGTGCAAACTCGAAGGACAAGCCCACATTTGTGATTGAAGGGATATAGGTGAA
>NW_024497510.1:0-212 GCF_017590055.1 Onychostruthus taczanowskii
CCCCCCAGGGACATTTTGGGGTCATTTCGCCCCCTTTTGGTCCCACCGCGGTGACACCGGAGGGGTCCCGAGCCTCGGGGGGGCGGGGGGGTCACCCGGGGGTCCGGGATGGGTTTTGGGAAACTGGAATGGATTTGGGGGGCCTGGGATGGAATTTTGGGGGTCCAGAATGGATCTGGGGGGGCTCTGGGATGGATTTTGGTTGGTCCGGG
>NW_024497511.1:0-212 GCF_017590055.1 Onychostruthus taczanowskii
TTTCCAGGATTTTGGGTGGAAATTCCCGACATTCCCGAGGTTTTTCCCCCTCAGAGCCGGGGTGTGGAGGCGGCCGTGCCCGGAGCCGGGGCGGGATCGATGGAGAAGCCGAGCGAGCTCTGACTCCGCGGCGGTTTCGGGAGAAATTCCATGGCAATGTATCCTACAAGGTACCTGGCAAATCCCAAAAATCCCTTCTCCCAAATTCCTGC
>NW_024497512.1:0-212 GCF_017590055.1 Onychostruthus taczanowskii
GCTGTTCATGGCGCGCAGCGGCGCGGGGGGGGCGCGGGAGCTGGGCCGGGTGTACGTGTACCTGCACCGGCCCCGGGGGGCTCCGCCCGCGCCCCCCGCCCCGCTCACCGGCCCGCACGAGTTCGGCCGCTTCGGCAGCGCCATCGCCGCGCTCGGCGACCTGGACCGGGACGGCTACAACGGTACCGGCACCGGGGGGGTACAGCGGGGGG
>NW_024497513.1:0-212 GCF_017590055.1 Onychostruthus taczanowskii
TGTCGCTGCCGGTGTCCCCGGGCTGTCGCGCGCTGTCCCCGGGCCCGGTGGCCTGGCGGGAGGTGACACGGCGGTGGCACCGGACGCTGCTGGAGCTGGACCTGAGCGGGCGGCGCGAGCCGGGGCTGGGGGCGGCGCTGGCCGAGTTCGGGCCCCGCGACCCCCTGAGGGAGCTGCGGCTAGCCGGGACCCCCGTGACACCCCGCGAGCTC
>NW_024497514.1:0-212 GCF_017590055.1 Onychostruthus taczanowskii
AAGGGACTGAGAGAGAGGGGAAAGGTGGAAAAGGAGGGAATGAAGGAAAGGGAGAAAGAGGAGAGGGAGAAACGAGGGACAAAGGAGAAACAGAGGGAAATGGGGAAAGGAGGGAGAAGGAGAACAGCAAAGAGGGAGGGGAGACAGGAAAGCAGCCGAGGGAAGGAGGGACTGAAAGAGAAGGGAAAGGTGGAAAAGGGAAGGAAAGAGAG
>NW_024497515.1:0-212 GCF_017590055.1 Onychostruthus taczanowskii
GGGAAAGGGGCAGTGACTTCCTCCTCAGCTGCCTGGCTGTCCCAGGCTGGAGCTCCTGGCGCTGCCCAGGCCCTTGGAGCGTCCGGCACTCAGGAGCCCCAAGCTCACGGCTGCTTTATAAAGCTGGCAAAGGAGGCAGGATGGGTCTGTGTAGGATCTGCAGCACACTGGGTTTATTGGGACAGGAACAGGGCCCAGAGCTGAACAGGGCC
>NW_024497516.1:0-212 GCF_017590055.1 Onychostruthus taczanowskii
CCACCCTGGCCACCCAAACTAGACGTGCAGCTCGTCCACGATGCCCTCGTTGCCCCCCCCGAAGACCACGATGAGCTCCTTGATGGCCACGGCGCGGTGGCCGTGCCGGGGCCGGGGCACGGGCCCAGCCCAGCCCACCACCCGCTTCCAGCGCGGCTGCAGCGCGGGGGGGCCCGGGGGGGCCCGCGGCGGGGGCCCCCCCCCCCCCCCCC
>NW_024497517.1:0-212 GCF_017590055.1 Onychostruthus taczanowskii
ACCTTGGGGGCGTGGCCGGGGGAAAGGGGGCGGGGTCAGACCCTGACGGCCCCGCCCCGGCGGCCACGCCCCCCTCCCGCCAGGCCCCGCCCACCCCCCACTCACCACGGCGTCCTCGTGGGGGGCGGAGTCACCGACCACCAGCAGGACGGGGCAGCTGGGGGGGGGAGGGGCAAAGGTCACGTGGGGGTCAAAGGTCACGTGGTCAAAGG
>NW_024497518.1:0-212 GCF_017590055.1 Onychostruthus taczanowskii
TCCCATTGTGTTTCCCAGTGTAACTCCTGGTGTTATTCCCAGTGTGTTTCCAGGTGTGTTTCCAATGTAATTCCCGGTGTAATTCCTGTTATTTCCCAGTATTCCTGGCGTGTTTCCTGGTGTAATTCCCGGTGTGTTTCCCGGTATTTCCCGGTGTAATTCCTGGTGTATTTCCCGGTGTTCCCTGATAAATTCCCCAGTGTTTCCTGGTG
>NW_024497519.1:0-185153 GCF_017590055.1 Onychostruthus taczanowskii
TCATTTTGTGCCGTATCGCAACACTGATGCATGTCTGAGCTCACTCAGCCAGTGAACTGTTTCTTGCAGAAATGACAGCCTGTTACCAGGAGATGCATGGGCTGTCTTTGAAGCTTGCTTGCACTTACAGTACACCCGGAATATCATTACCTACCAGTTTCTATAAATTCACCTTTTCCTGACAGTATGTGAGAGGCACATGTTTAAACAAGAGATTTAACGGAACTGAAGGTTGATCATCTGTTTCTCCACATTTTAAATGAAGATTTTGCAGCTCTCCTGTTTCCTCCCACGGCAGTTCTTCAGCTTCAGCTGGGAGGGCTGAACTTCCTTAGTGATAGGAGTCCATAATGCGAGGATGGAGCTGGGTAAGGTTTTTAGTCACACTTTCAGGCTGCTTCAGGCAGCTATTTGCCGTTGCTGGGCCAGTAAAGCGGTTCCCTACAGGACTAGGAGGTGAAGTGTGTTACAATGCAACTAAAGCAAGATTGGCAGATGACACTGTACTAGAAATCCTTCCAGCCCCTTTTTGGCCTTGTATTTATTGCACATGTAAAACCACACTAAGCATGTTACTTCATTCTCAAGTGCAGCTTGTTTTGCTCCAAGTGCCAGTGGCAGGGAAGCTGGTTTTTTAAGTGCTGTGAAAACAAGTTCCAGCAAAACTGATCTTTATCAGATCCCATTGAAAAGGCTGCACATACTGAATAGTGAAACAGGCCAGTTAAATTTTAATCTGGGTTACATAAAAGGCTGTTCTTAAAGTGGCACATATTGGCATTGTTCTCACACCCATTAACTTACAGCCAGACAGTGAGAAGGCCAAGAGACCTTGGTGTAAAACCTCAGTGTGAATCCATCTGTGCATGTGTATATAAGCAATTTCTAGGTAGGGTAAAGTACAATTTCAGAAACCTATCTGCAGCATCCTGCTTATTGCAGTTTTTGGGTTTTTTTTCCCAAGTGGGGTGTGGGGATGGTGCCTTGCAGATTATGAGTTATGTAATTCAATAACTCTTTTAGGGGGGAGAGTCCTTGTTTTGGAGACCTGCTGTCAAAACACTGAGAATCTTTTTCATGTGAGTTTAAAGGGGTGGCGAGGCTATGCCCAGAAGCCTGTGTGTGGCCTGACCGGGGAAGATTCCAGAAGTAAAGACAAAGGGATTAAACACTTGGGCATAAGACAACCTGCATTCAGCATATTAGCGGTGGTAAAATTTAGTTGAATTGCTAACATACAATTCTAGCCAGTTATTTTTGAAACTTTGGAGCCTTGTTTGCCATTCTGTTTGAAGGAACTGGAGTTACCACAAGGAAGTAGTAAGTGAAGGCACACATGCTTTAGTAAACCAGACTATGATGCCTGGGAGATGTAGGACGGCATCAGTGCAGAGTAGGAAAAATGAGAACAGAAAATGATGTTTTAGTTTTTTGGTTTTTTTCCTGATAGTATTTCTAACCTGTAGTGAAACCTGAAGCAAGATTTTTTTTTTCTGATCTTTAATATATAAAGTATTTATTTTCTTTATAAAAGGTTTCTCTTCCAATTAACTTAATTTTTAAATTACATGGAGTTTTTGTAGGGAATTAAGAACAGTTTTCTTGTGTTATAAAGTTACACTTTAGGGTATTTTAAGATCTAAGAGCAAGTAAGTTATAGCATGCCAAATTGAGATATCATTTTACATACCTGTGATGCCTATTAATCTACATCAGAGGCCTTTCATATTTACTCCTGTGTACCTCAGATGATGAAATGGCCCAAGGCATTTGGTTACCCTTTGGTTTCAATGCTCTTTCATCAGCATTGGGTATGACTTCATTTAGATGCAGGACTGCTTCTCAAATTACCATGGGTAAGTTTTTCCTTGTTTTACTTTTTGCATGGGAATGAAGTCAAAATCAAAATCCCAGGAACACTGCTGTAGCTAAAAATTAATCAAGTGGATTGCAATGGCTGAGTGAAGTAGCAGGACTAGGTGAGAATGGAACATGCAGCAGCATCTGAAGTGACAGAATACAAAACAACTTCAAGGTCTGGAGGGCCAGACTTAATTTCCTTAGCCTATTTGCTGCTGTCTTTGGGAAGACACAAAACCTCCTTCATAGCTGTATTTGGTCCTCAATACAGTGTTATCTGTGTCTGCAATGCAGTGAAGTCTCAAAATTGTGGGTCATTCAGCCCTCATCTATGAGAAAAGATCAGATGGTGTGGGGAGAGATAGAGATGGGGAGATGGTCCTCCATTTTGTCACAAAAGCTATGTGTTTCATTAAAGCTTGATTTAGGCTCAATCCATAGTCCAGGAAAGCTAACCACACAATAAAATAGCATGGTTTGTTGAACAAAAACAATTGCTGAACCTGCACTTGACACATTTTAATGATTAAACCCGACTTCCTCTGCTCTGTTGCTGTGGTCTTACACTTGCTTGCACCAAATTTGTGTGGGTAATTGTTTGCTTGTATACACTGCCAAGCATTATTTAATTTTAAAAAAAATGTGTTTGGCAGGGGGATTTGGAAGCTGGAAAAGACAGAATTTGTGTCGACAACATTTGTGGTTCCCAAAAAAGCAGAGTGAACATTTGTGCAATAGAGATGGTGTGTGCAAGACATAAGCAGTGCTGTGTGTGTGGTTGCTGGCAATTATGAAAGCAAGCATTAGCAGAGGTATCTGACTGAAAACTTTAGAAGCCACATATCCTGACTGAGGAGAGGTGCAGGCAGACTTTGCCTTTCTGGTGCTCTGTAGACTCTGTTCTAGTGCTTACAGTACATCTGAGTAAAAGGCCCAGCTCAAGAAAGGGTGAGAACATTCCTGCCTAGGTGTTTCTGCTGATAACCAGTAGCTTGGGAAAATTGTCCTTTATGACTTAAGAATCAGTGGGGACATCTGCTAAACCATCTCCATTCAGTTTTTATTAAACAGCAGACTGTGTTCTACATATCTTACAGATACACCAGAGATTGACTGCTGTATTTTAATCCCTGAAGACAGCTAAGATTAAGCAGGTACACTACCAAAATAAAACAAAACTACTTGTCTTTTTCAAAGTGTAGCAACCCCAAAAAACTGCCTTCAGATTATGGTGTGTTCAGAGGAGAGATGTGGTGACCTGAAAGTAAGCAGCAGACAGTCCAAAAGATGGGTAATGTTTGAAGCTAAGCACAGCTCTAGAGAGAAGTAGTTATAGGTCTTGTATCTTTATTGATAGGCTCCTAAGTTAGGTGATGTGGGAAAATAAATCTGAATTTCAGCTGGAACATTTTTCCTCTCTATCCATGTAATCATTGTTTCCCTCTTTGCTTTTCCAAAGACCTACTGCTTGAGCAGACAAAACTTGCAATGGCAATTAAGACAAATATAGTAAGCAGCTGTCTTTGTGATAGTGATCTAGTCAAGCAGGGCAGATCTGAATTAAATTTGCAAAGCATAAATTTTCCTTATAGCCAAATCCACTGAAAGTAACTCACCCCTTATCATGTGCTCAATGAAAGTTTCCAGCAGTTGTACTGTAAATATACCCTGAAACTACTGTTATGGAAAAATAATTGTCGAGCAGTCCAAATGCTTTAAGGTGTGATCAGTCCAGTGGTGTCATCAGAGCTCCCTAGCCCTCAAGGGGCCTGAGCAAATGCTGATTTTTCATCCAAATGTATATTTTTCAGCCAAAATGTAGTTGTGATGAGATTCCCACTGCACAATTTGACCCATTAAAGGTAAAAAATTCCTATTCATTGCCATGGGTACATGTTTGCATGTTATTAAAGCTCTTCTCTATCTTCCCTTAATATGTAATTATTGTTTACTGCTTAGAAATGTGGCATTTTAATGTTCTATGAAATGTCAAAAATTACAATTGATACCCTAGAATCTTTTTGCTTTAGGGAATGAAGTGGACAAGATAATAGCCTCTGTGTACCAGGGAAAATGTGTGAGACACTTGTCTCTGTTCAGAGGGAATTACAGCTGCACTGGAGAAAGAAGACAGGCCTGGCCTGAAGAGATGGTGCACTTTTGTTGTCAGAGGGATCCCCCTCTATAGTGCTTCTTATTGCATGGTGCAGCAGAGCAAAGGCAGGTCAAATTCCAACAAGTTGCTGCAATCTGTGGAGCTGGATCTGTCACACCTGGAGAGACGAGAAGAAGTGTGCACTTGTCTTTGGGTTGTCACATGACAGCTCAGGACAGCTCATTCAAAAAGGACTTGAGTGTAGGGGCTTTGGACTTCGAAGAACTCCACACAAACTGCTTGGAATTCTGGAAATGACCAGTTTGCTGTAAGCCTAAAAGAAAGTTGAACTTGGTTGCTGATGGTCAGACCCTACTCTTCTTGTCCTCTCAAATATTGGTGCAAAAACAAAACACTTGTCATGGACAAGGGAGCACTTGCCACTTCTTGTGATTTATGTGCAGACAGATGTCAGTAGAAGATCCTTTCCACATGGCAGTGACTACTAGAGAATACTTATGATCAAATCAGCTCAAAGAGAACAGAGAAGTTGCAAAATGTTTACCAGTAGAAACTATCACACTGTCACTGTTCCCCTGAGAGATATCTGAAATATATATATATATATATATATATATATATATATATATATGTATGTATATGTTTTTCTGTTTACATACCACTGTATATATCATCAATTGTAATTTTTGACATTTCATAGAACATTAAAATGCCACATTTCTAAGCAGTAAACAATAATTACATATTAAGGGAAGATAGAGAAGAGCTTTAATAACATGCAAACATGTACCCATGGCAATGAATAGGAATTTTTTACCTTTAATGGGTCAAATTGTGCAGTGGGAATCTCATCACAACTACATTTTGGCTGAAAAATATACATTTGGATGAAAAATCAGCATTTGCTCAGGCCCCTTGAGGGCTAGGGAGCTCTGATGACACCACTGGATAATTATAAAGCTGTAACATTTTAATGGATTTAAAATATTTAAGCTATTGTAAGATATTCAGTGGAAGCAGCCTTAATAGTAAATTTATAGAGAATTAATAATAACTAGGACTGGAGAGGCAGTAATGCCAGCACCAATGTTACTCAATAATCGTGTTCAAGTGGGAAAATGTAGATTTTTGTAGCAAGATACTGGATCTGATACCCGGGAACTTGCATTTGGTCTTGCAACTATTATCACAATGTTATGAAAAATGTTATGAGAAATGTTAAAATGTTCAAGGAAACCTGAAGCATGGTTTTAAAACTGATGGTAGTTTCTGAGATTCTCAAAGACTTTGGGTCAGCTGATGACAAACTGAGATGGGATTTCGTTTTGATGGAGATGGATCACACTTATAGATAGAAAATGGATCACACTTATAGGCTAAAAATTCCATTGTAGTTGTTTTCAAGCTTCAATCCTGTGGCATTATGCTTCATATAAGCACAAAAATTGGAGTGGTGAGGAGAACTCCATTTATCTGGAAATGTATCATATGTCACTCCATTAGTATGGTAAAACTATCAGCCCAAGACCCACCTCTAGTTTGTCAGAATCAGTGGTTTGGAGGGAGGTGGTAGGATACAACTGCCAGGATATCATCCCAGACAGGTCAGTGAAAATTTTCTTCATGCTGGCTCACAGCCAACTGGGTTAAACTGGGTTTACCTATGTAGCCTGCAGCGTTGCCCTCAAACCTGGCAAGCACCTTAAGAAAGACTGAAAAATACTCCTTGTTCTCAGTCCTTTAAATCTACAATTTGCAGCTCCACCTGTTGCACATGCTTGAATGGGAAGCAGAAATAGCACTGACCACACTGAAACAGATCTCAGCACTCTGCTTTTAAGGAAGGCAGTATTTCAGTGGGTAGGTCTATTGCTTAGTGTCAGAAATGGCAGAATCTTAGCAAGAGGAAAATAAAGCTTCTTTATATGAGGCACCACAGAGAAATAGGAAGTTGTGCCAGAATTGTTCCCATACCAGTCCTGAAGATGTCATACATAGAGCCAGGTAAGCAGCAGTCCTTGCATAAGGTGCATTTACAGTTGCTGTATGATGTTAACTCAATTATGTTTGCTGAGAACATTAATGATCTATTTAATGCAGTAAATGTGATGGTTTAATAATTGAAACTCTTGGCTCCTACTGCAAGGACATGGGGTTCAGCCCTTTATTCATATCAGAATTTTGGCTGCTAACTGGGTCTTAACCAGTGGCGTAGATTAACTGTGCACTGGGATCTCTTATGTTACAAGGACAATAGTTATACATTCCAGGAAAAAGAGAAAAGACAAGTCAATAAAACAAGCTAGGAGAGGCCCATAAAATTTTGTTTCTAGTAAAGAACAAAAATGAACACTTTTAAATTTACTTCTGAAATAAAGAAAGATGCAGTTTGGTTGCTTAGTATGGATTCATGGATAGGCCTGGAGCAGAGAAGTAGAATAACCAGTGGGACTCCATAATGAATTTCCCTAATAGGCTCAACATGAAGGAAAATTAATTGGTGCTGAAATAATAGGTCATTTGTGTCCAGCCCTGTGAAGATGAGAGTGAGTTTTTTCTATCCAAGAAGTTACTTCATGCAAGATGAAAGCTTACAGACCATGGGTAAAAATATCTTGATCTTTGACCTTGTTTGTTGTAGGTTATACAAGTTTTCCCAGATAATTATTTTTCTGCATTGATGAAAACCTATTGAGCTGTTATTTAATGCTTAGCTACTGCACTATGCTTTAGAAAAGGAGGTCAAAAAAGATTTTCTGTCTCTTACTGTCATAAAATGGTGTACAACTTTTTGTCCTTAGTCTGTTCTCATTTTCTCAACTGAAGTTTTTAGTCCTTTGAGCTAAAGAAGTTGATTTCCTCTGAATCATGGAAAAATACACTTGCCTCTAGCAAATAAGTGATAAAAATATACAGGTAGAACTAAGCTAATTAAACACAACTGTTCAGTCTCAGATACTTTATCTGAGACTTCTCCACTGTGGTGAAAGAGTAAATTCAACTAAATACAGTTAATTTTCTGTGTTGCTTTGTCCAAGAATGTTTTGTTGTGCATTCCACTTAAAAAGCAAAAAATCCTGTGAGAAGGAAGCTATTGAGTAGGCTTCCTTCTCATTTCTAAAGGCAGAAACCATCCTGAAAGATGTGAATGCATTTATCTGCTTCTACCTACATTTCAGAGCAGAAGTTCTGGCAGAAAAAGGCATCATGCCTCTGATTTCAGAGGCATGCTCACTTGGTCTGATCGTTTTGGTATGCAGGATTTGCACCTGTGTTTATGCAAACCTTCTTAGTTCACAGTAAAGCAGCATACACACCACTAGTCAAAAAGTAGCAACTCCTTCCTGGGAGTGGTGGGCATGTCATATTGAGTGGTGGGCACATTGTCTGTGTGACACTGATTTTCACAGGCTGCCTTCCCAGTATACATTTATTTAAGAAGAGAACATTTATTTCAGAAATTTTAGTCTGGTTTCCTAGTAATTTCAAGGGTAATAAAATGTCTAAGTAAAATCCTGTGATTCTGGAAATTTGTCCACAATTAATGGAATCACTTTTAGCCTCACTGAACTCTTTTTAACATTTATATGTAAATGGACATGTCTTTCGGTGTTAATTCCTCTTAAATCTTAACTGTAAAAAGTGATCAATATTCTAGCAGGCATTTGATTTTCTTCCCTTGGCTTATTTAAGGTTTTTTTTGAGTTTTGTTATAGAAAAGAACCCAAAATGCATAAAAAGGAGTAGTGTAGGCATTAAAAAAAGTCAGGAATCGGGAAGCTGAGAGGGTCAAATGAGCCGGTAGGAAGAAATTATAGCCACTCCTACCTCTCATAATTTTGACTATGTATTGTTCCTGCAGATTTGAGTTCTTTAGAACAGTTCATTTGAATTTTTAATACAGTCTTCATTGCCAGATGAGATAAATAATGTCATTGTATGTATTATGCAAAAAACTTCTGCACTTTTATCTGGGGTGTTCATTTTACTGTTCCTAAAACCTGAGTTCAAGCACTGGAAGTTCCTCCTATCTCAATAAGAATATTTTGCAGTTCAGCCTGGTTTCTGTCAATCTTACTCTCTTAACAAGGAATTCTTCTGTTTCTCCCAATTCTTTGACTTTCCCTGAGATAGTGAAGAAAATTGTTCATAGGATTTCTGTAAGCAGCATCCAGATATGATTCCACTGACACTCATAAGAGAAATGATATGCATTCTGTGGGGAAGTGCCTGCTCCAAACAGGAAGCCTGTCTGAGAGTAACCCATGCCTGTTTAGGTGGGATGCCCTAGCAGATAAGGATTCAACTTGAATCCCACCCAGCTGCACAATCCTATCTTAGAGAAGTGAGTGCCAACAGGGTGCAAAAGTGAGTAGAAATAAAGTCTGCAGAGAAATAAGAATGAAAATATTACAAACAGTTGGAGGGTGTTTGGAACAGCACCATGAGGTGTACAAAGATCCAAGAGGATTTTGTAAGAGGGAAAGCACTTACATGACAATTGCAAACTCTAAAGAAAGAAAGCAGAGAGCTTAATCTAAGGATTACTTGATGTCACCAAGTCACCAGTGTAAGGATGTGGCTGGAGCTTGTGGCAGAGGGCAGAGGAGCAGCAAGGAGCTGGCCTGGAGAGCTCCAGGCAGTGGCTCTTCTTCCCCAGTTCGGTGGTGCTTTCCTCATCAGCAAAGAATGTGTAAGTGCCTTATCAGGGTGGCAAGAATATCTGAATTCTCTTGTGTATATGTGATCTGACAAACAACTGTTTCATAGTTTTTATTTGTGCTTGTTTTGTCACACTGTGCAGCATCTTTTCGTATGACTAAGGGAACCCAACTGGACTCACCCAGAAGATGGTTATTTAAGAGGTGAATTTAAAATTGAATAAAGTGGGGATTGGTGAGTTTGTTCTCTTTTTTTAGTGATTGTTACTTATTTGCAAAATTCTCAGGATGTGAATTCGCTGAATGTCTGAACTGAGTGATTGCTGAAAACACATTGCTTGAAGCAAGCTGGTAGTACATGCCTCTGTGGTGGAAATGACAGCATGGAATGCCCAGCAGGAATACTGGGTCAGCAAAAATATATTAGGAATCATTATCTCTGACTATCTTAATAGGCAGATTTCTGTAATCAGTCAAATTAAAATAGCTGCCCTTTTTACTTGAAAACTGCTCTATGAAAATAGGTGCCCTCCCTCTCTGCACCCTCGCCCCCCCTCCCCACCCTTCTTGTAATGTTTTTGCTCTTTGGTTATTTAGTTCTTCAGATTTGTCTTCTTCTTCTTTTTAGTACTTCATCAATTATTAACTAAGCCCTCCCCAGCTTCATGTATTTAAAAACAGCTGGTGTGGCTTTAGCACTCCTTCATTATGTTTTTGAAACCTGGTGATTTACAGCTAAAAATAATAACTTTTAGCTTCTTTCCGTGCTGCTTCTTTTTTTCTGTCACTTAATTTGTAACAGTTGTCTAATCATGCTTTTGTGTTATCTGTGACAAAAATATTACATTCACAGGCTTGGGAGTTTGAGCTGTTGTACAAAGAAAGGTTTCATGCTTGGATTTAATGAGTAGGAAGTCATAGGTTAATTCTGATGTGGCTTCTTGGAATTCAGCGTGGCCTATTCATAATGCTGTGTCTAATCTCTTCTTCATCCTTACAGGTTGAGGAAGAAGAAAACAAAGTCTTGGTTTTGGGTTTACATTCTGGAAGTTAAAGAGCAGCTCAGTGAGATAGCTTTTAATTTGGACCCATAATTTGGTCTGTTCATTTAAATGCTCAGCTCCAGATATTTCAGTTTTAACTGGAATGGCCTGGCCATTCTGAGAAGCTGTATCCCACTGCTCTGGCCAGCGCGCTGGAGCTTGACACGGTGTCACTAAGCGCAGGTCCGTCACTTGGGTCTGTTGCCTTCAGTGGCATGCTTGCACTCACCAGGCACGACCCCTGTAACTGATGTGTGACAGGTATTGCTCAGAAATTTCTCACCCCCATTTTCTCACACAGACGCAGTTTTTCTTTCTCAGGGAACAGAGAGGTACTGAGTGTTAAAGCTTTAGTTCTTGAGGGTAAATTTCTACTGGGTGACCATTTCAGTGACACTGCTTTTCTTCAAGGTTTATGGCACTGTCCAACAGCCTGCTTTATACAATGCTTGTTCATGTGCTGTCATAAGTTAATTGCCATGGTGTTCATTCATTCTAGTGTAGGTTGCATACATGCATTTTTCAAGCAACCAACATGGCTTGCATTCTATATTTGCATTATTGAGCTCTCTACATAATCTGTTTCAAAATTTTACTGCATGAAGTTCTTCTTTCTTTCCTGCCATCAATACAAATAATTTTGGAATCAATAGTAAATTCTCCCCAGTCTGCAATTCAATATGAGACTGAAGCTCAGCTTCACCAGATATTTTTGTGTAATGAAAAGCACATAATATGTTGATTTGGGCCTGTTTCATAAAATTTCTATGTATGTCAATATATACTTTTAGCTTTGTCGCACTCTGAATTAAATACTTATATTGTGTTTGTTTCTTAAAGAAACAGATGATGTCTGGGAGACATGACTTGGATTTTTTTTTCTTTAAGATTGAGGGTTTTTTTCAAGAATAAAAGGTTCTCATTTGCCTTTAAATTTTCTGTTAGCTTGCACCTATTAAAAAATTGCATCTTCCTTTTTTTTGTTAAGTCACCTATCACAGGTGAGAACAAGAAAATTCCTTCTGCAAGTGAATGGCAACAACAGAGTTAGTGCTAGGATCTTCCAGTTCATAGGTATCAGAACTCGATGAGAGTCCTTTTTCTGTATTTTACTCCCAAATGATTTGACATGCACATGTAATACAAGACAGTATTGTTCTAGGAATGGTATTTATTTCCTGCAGGTACTGGTGCCAAAGACAACAAAGAAGAAAAGTAATTTTTCACATAAAACAAGAACTTTTTAAAGAATCAAGCACGTTAGCATTGACTGTTGTACTTCAGCTTATATGTGAAAAATTAGCCATTGAAGGTTATGCACACCTGTTTGTGTCAGTGCTATGAAATATTAATTTCAATGTAGCTTCTGTTTAACTGAACACATTATTGCCTTCTGCAAGTTATTTTAGGGTATTCCTTGAGTCTAGGCAGACTATTAATTCTTCCCTATCTTGCTTACAAATGATTGAGGCAAACATGTTAAGTTATCCCTGCCAATAAACCAACGTCAGTGATCCCCATTGAGAGCATCAGTTAAACTTCCAGAAAATTCAGGGGACATTGATTTGCTTTTCTACATAAATTACCTGTCATGCTGAGGTTACAGACAGAACTCCATTGATTGGTTTATTTAAAATGAAGTTGTAATTCATAATGTATTCCTGTTCACTTGAGTTTTTAATTTCCTTGGAAGATTTTCAGCTGAATCCTATGCATTCAACTGCTTATTTTTAAAAACCTTGCTAAAATATAGAAGTGGCTGTGACCAAGTTTGAATTGAAATACTGAATTAGTGATAAAAAAAGCTGGTAGGTTGTATTACAGTATAGGCCAATAAATCTTCCTATAAATTTCTGTAGCTGCATTGACTAGTCCATCTGCTTCAGCATGCCCCAGGAACATTACTATTTTTTAAAATGTATCTATGCTCTTACAAGGAATGTTAAATTCTGGAGTTGTAAATATACTGGTAAATTTGAAGCTACAAAGATCTATTGTAAATCCATAGTACAAAGATGTTACTGCAAATTACAGAGAGCATGTATTTGAGCCGTGCCTCTTTCACCCTTCCTCTTTGCTGGATATCTTTCTTGTATAACAACCAAGAGGTGTTATAAGATACCTGCATACTGGGGTAAGTCTGCCCCCAACCCTTCTTTGCCCTTCCTTGCTGTTTGGCTTTCTGCTAATCTTGTGCTTGAAGGATGTATTTATATTCCCTTTGCTAGGCATGAACTGAGGGGTATCTTTTTTGGTCTTTCTTTTTCCCTGGGAAAATGCCTAACTATGACACATGGCAGTGTTGTCTTCCTGATCTTGCAGCAGGCCTGAAAAACAGGTGGCAGGAAACAGTGTGCATGGTTCTGCAATTTGAATTTTAGTGATATCAGTCAAATGCTACAAGTGTTTCTCTTTCCAGCTGTGGGAATCCTTCTGGGAACTGGGAAAATTCCATGTAAACTGGGAAAATGTTGAACCTCCTTGCCTTGAACTGGAATTGTATTTCAGTAGAAGTACTTTAAGCCATTTTTCTCCTCAGTTTCTAAGTCATTAGTACTCATCATTTGTCATTAATCAACTCACAATTAATTAATAGCATTGTATAAGAATTACCAGACCGCGGCATGATACAAATCATGGCACACCTGGTCATTTCATGTGCTATTCCAAACAAAAATTCTTCTCCTGTATTGGATGTAGTAATGACATTTTTGTCAGTGGCGATGCTCCATGATTTATCACTAACCCCTGGTGACAGCAAATGATTGCCTTCTGGGGAATCAGTGCAAACACCTCCAGGTTTAGGAGATGTTGGCAGACGTTTTTGGCAAGAAGAAATATTGACAAGGAGGTAAGAGACGGTAAGAAATAACAAGAACCTTGTGTATGCCCTATATCTGATAATGATACCCTCCAAAAATTTGAAGATTCCCAATAGAATGCTGCATAACTATATTTTCATGCTTAATAACTTAGGTTCTATAAAATGCATTTAAAAATAAAAAGAAAATAATTTTGAAGAGCTTCATTCTGTGGGGAAAACGTCCAGAGTTCTCACTGTTCCCACAAATGGAGTACAAAATAAAGCTTTCTTTGATGCGAGGGGAGAGGCAAGATGTGGCATAAAGTTAACCAGAGGTGACCGTGGTGCACATTTTTTATTGGAACTTGTGAAAACTTCACCATAGAGTGCATTTGGCCTGCAATGAGTGGCTTGCTTTTGTGTTCCAACTGTTCAGTATGAATTCAGCATGTAGTCAGTTTAAGAAAGATGCTGAATATTTGCAAAATGCTGAAGGTAGGTTATGAAATAGCTGGTATGGAACATCTTACCTGCATTACCTAATATGGAGTGATGATTTTCTGTTTTGTTTCTTATCTTTGTGCCAGCTGTCTAGCTATTCTTTCCTTGGTGTGTTTATCTGGGCAAATCCAGACTGGAGTTTCCATTATATTGTCATGTAAGAACCTAATACAGCACATTTTGTATGTGTGAGTAATACTCATGTGTGTTAATGGTCCTGCTGGAAACACTGATGCTACTCACAGGAACAAATCTTAAAAAAACATATCTAGACTTACTCTGAAACTGGAAACGTAGATGAAATCTCATTGGAATATCAGATTTGCCAATTAATATAAACTGTTAGGTGGTGGAAGGAGCAAGAAACTTTATGAGTGCCTTTTGCTATCTGGTATTTCTCAAAACTTGTTATGACCACTCCTCTGCCATCCTGAAGATAAACGGTCATTTTCTTTAGACCATTTAGTGGAAGGAGCCCAAAGCATACCACTAAATGCAAGTGACACCTCCATTATAAGAGCAGTAATGTTATACTGAATCCTCTCCTCTCTTTTGGCTATGGCAAAAGACTTTCTAGACCATAACCTGGCAGTATTTGGTCTTTTTTTTAAATTCTGTTCAGCCAACATCCTTCCACCTGGTATAGATGTGATGTGTTCATCTGAAGCAGATGAATAATTTCTCCTTTGTTATATTTTAGAGGACCGGAAACCCAGCTTGTTTAGATTGCTAGTAATTTGGAAGATTTGCTCTATTTCCTGGTACATGGGATTGCTGGCTACAAAAAGGCATTCATGAAAGAAGCCCTTGACAAGGAACCTACTTAACTTGTTCTTGGCAAAGAAGTCAGGCAGTCAGTGGCTCCTGGGAAGACACTCCCCACAGTCCCCCAGAAGACTGGGGGGACAACTTCCACACTTAGCACCCGGATCTCAATCTCTCTGCAGGGATCTGGCTTTCTATAGAACAGATTCCCGAGACAATGACACAGTCCCTTTGGCATCTGTTCTAAAGCACAAGAGTCTTTGTGTGGGAGCTTATGGAAGAATGCAGAGATCTCTGAGCCAAGAGGTGAGATCACAATGGGTATTTAAAACAACAAAGAAAATTGCCATCTCTAGGGGTAATGGTGTCTTAAATATACTCTTGAGCAGCATAGTGTTGGAATATTCCTTTGCCTCCAAATGTGCAGTGGCTGCTAACAGACATTTCTTAATGCAGACATTTCTTAGTGCTTAGACACTATATTAATACTGATTTTAGGCAGCTACTAATGGGTAATATCCACACAGAGGAATAAAGTATTCATGTTGTGATAGATCACACCACTTTGAGAGAGTATTTGCCAGAACTTTTACTGTACTCTAGACTTCACAGTTAGTAAAAACAAAATTTGTAAACCCTTTTTATTGTTGGAGTTTTATGCAATGGCCCATTGTTGCAATCCACTCCAGTCACAGAGGAGCATATATGTGAATAAAGCAGAAAGGATCCTGAAGGTTCAAATATCCCCCAAAATATTATTAAAACCAAATGAGGTTAGATATTGACACACACACACACACAAAAAAAAAAAAACAATACATTTTATGTAATAGTAAAAGAGGCAAAGAGAAAGAAGGAGAAAAGAAAGAGAAAAGGAAAAGAGAGAGGGGAAGAAAGAGAGAATAAGAGAGGGAGAGAGAAAAAAAAGAAAGAAAGAAAGAAAGAAAGAAAGAAAGAAAGAAAGAAAGAAAGAAAGAAAGAAAGAAAGAAAGAAAGAAAGAAAGGGAGAGAAAGAAGAGACAGAAAGAGAGAAAAGGAGGCGGGGTGTGGGGGGCTGTGGATGGAAGAGCACGAGAGACAGGTTAAGAAGAAACATATCACCCCTCTATGGATCCTGACAATGTCTCATTGCTTCTCTCTGCCTGGTCTTCTTGGTGGTGACGGTCCCTTGCAAAAAGACATAGAATCCAATGGATTATGATTGAACATTTTGGCAGGTGGGAGCACCCACGTACCCCCTGAGCAGGCAAGTTTGACATTCTTGCAAGACTTTAGATCAGTTGCATCATTTTGCATCACACACAGTGCTCTGGTGCTGGGCCTGGGTGCCCAGGAGGGAAGGGCCCTTTGATGGGCCATGACATGCCTCCTGCTGTCCCTCATGTGGATATCCTGTAAATTTGGCTTTCCCAGGGTGAGAGGGCCCCTGGAGCTGTGCTGGTCTGCACAGTGGAGGATGGGTGTTCATTGACTGAGGAAAGGAAAATGGGAAACAAGCCACAGATTTTTATCCTAAAAGCAGATGTTGGGAGTGTTTATGGGTGAAAAAGTCAAGTAAACTGTAAAGACTGCCTAAATAGTAGGGCTGATGGAAGTTTTGAGTATACATTTTTTTTTCTTTTTTTCTCCTTTTGTCAATATAGGTATTTCTGAAAACAGTCACAATTGCTTAACAGTGTTTTAATTTTGACTGGATTTTACTGGTCTGAGCTATTTTGCTCCACTGAATCTTTCCCTCCTTCTTACTCACCTGGAGTATAAATCCATGTATAGTATAAATTACTTGTATCTTAGTGATTCAAGTCTACTTAAGCATCATTATACTAAAAAAAGTTTTTGGATAATCATCTGAAAGTAACTTAATGTGAGATATATTTTATACAGATACACATGCATATTTATGTCTAGATCATCTGCATCAGATAATGGAGTCTGATGTGTAATTGAAATACAATATAACATGTTTGTGATTTGGGATCATATCTGAAAGTTATTCCATGGAAATTGATGCAGAAAAATCTAGATTTCTGCTCAGATTAATCAAATTCAAGAGCTTTTCCTCTATAAAATATTACAATGGCAGTCCCCAGTAAATTTATTTGATAGCTATGAAACTTTTGACTATTTCTGGCTTGATAGTTTTATAAGAAATTTTAAAAAACCCAATGAAAGTTGGTGAGAGGCTCTGCAGAAAGATTTACCAGCTCTTGTTAACATAAATATGGTTTGGTGTAAAGAAGGAAGCATTTTTGGAATAAGTTTCTCTCAGGAAAAAACACTGTTGATATATAGGAAAGCAGACATATGGATTAGACTTGAAAAATTATGGTATAGGAACAGTGGTACATGGGCTTGGTCAATAAATGAGATAAAGAAAAATATTTGGTTTGAATTTCTGACATGAGTTTGTTTTGTTTTTCTTTTTATATTGTGTTTCTGTTTGGAGTCAAACAACTTTTTCCAATTTACTGCAGCAAGCTGATACATATTGGAAAAATGATTTGCTGTTAATCAGATGGAAAGCTTCACATGTAAACATTGACAAGGAAAACTTCTATGGAAAGCATAGTGCTTAATACTGTGATTTTAGGCTTTACCAATTTTCCTTTGGGTGTTTGTATACTCTGACTTAGGTCACAGAATAGATGGTTTTCTTAGTGCTACTTGGCGTCCCACTTCTGACTTCCTTGTTCCAATGAGCACTAAAGCACACACTTCAAAGTGTGACAGGACTTGCATAGACAGGACTTTAGGACAGATACTTTTAAGGCTTTCCAATACATTAGTGCTGAGGATATAATATAATATAAATATAATTAACCGACTTGGAGCTTCAAGGGACAAAAGCCCTCTAATGTGTTTTGGTGACGGAGCATGGGAAGTGATGCTCTCAAGACAAAGACACATGCATGGGTCAAAAGGATGAAGAGGTTGAAACACACTACATCTGCTCACAAGTGAAGGAAAGGGAAAGCAAGTAAGTGGGGCAAAGTCTCCACAAAATGTCAAGCAGGAAAACTGCTGTTTACATGCTGGTTGTTGATATGCCTTCTGCTAGCCCCTGACCAGCTGCACACACTGACAGGGTGCAGGGGGATATTTTTTCTCCATGCTACATGTTTTACCACTAGGTCAATGACATGCCCCTATCCATTTTTTCATTTGTTTTCATTTGGGTTTTTTTTTTCTGCAGCTGTATGAATGCTTTAGGCTTCTCATCTCACTCATTTTCTTCAGTCTGTTTGGCACTATAATATTCTATGAGCTGAGAGACCAGAATGCTTGAATTATTCCTATTTGTTTCTATAGCTCATTTCTATCTCTCCATAATTTTTTAAAAATTTCTGATAGATAAAGTATGCTTTTAAGTTTGCTTGGCCTGAATTCTAAAAACACTTGAAAAGGATTACAGTACACTAAATGTTTCTATAATATAGAACGTGCTAAAAATTATATTTAAATTTATGAGGGTTTAAATTTTTGCGATGCTATATCTTAGTAGTCCTCTTTCACATTACTGCTTAGAAACAGACAATTCAATGCCTGTATTACTGAGAAGATCTGTTGCCTTGGTTTTTCTAACAGCAATTGACAATGAAACATTAGAACAGCAATATTATAGAGATTAAATACAAGAAGAACGAACAACTTTAAGGTTTTTACAATGTGATTTTGGAAAAGTCCACATATACACCTACTTCCTTAATACCTTTACACTTGTACATTTTTTTCACATTAATGTGCAAAGTATACCATACCGTACATTTTTCTTCTCCAACTCTGATAATAGAAGGAGTCTCTTGTACTTTGGGAAAAATGAATAGCGTATGTGAAAATATGAAGATTTGTGAAGACCGGAAATATCTTAATTAGAGTTTTTTGCTGAATGGAAAAATCTTGTTAGCATGCATGAATCCTAAACTTTTTATGTTTGTTAAATCAGAGACAAAGGTTTAACAAACAAATCCTACTTGTTAGACATATTCTTACTATCATAAATTTCCTAGTTCCTTTCAGTTTTGATACTTGAGCCAGGATGATTTACATGTTTTTTACTGTTTAAATCAAAGTTTCTTTAAAATAATATCATATGTAACTAAAGTTACATCTTAAAATATGTAGTTATTCTTAAAAGATTTTTAATCACATCTGTCCCAGAGTAAGACAAGCATGCCATGACTATTCTTCTGAAAGTGTAAAACCAAATATAAAGAAATAAAAATAAACTCATTTTAGAATAGTTTGCATGCAATAAAATGTCAACATTTAATTTTGCTATGACTTTACTGTATAAATGATAACAGATCACATGAATAACATTTTTGTAAAATCGTGAAGGTCAGCTTACTGACTGTAAAGTCTCTGGCAATCAGTCATGTAGATAAGCGTACAATGAAAATTTGACTCGCACACTGTCTTTGTCATAAGGTGCATTTGTTTCAAATTGGGCAAAATGTCATCTCTGATAATCAAATTGTTAAAAAAGGATTTAAAAAATAATCACACAAATAGAGACAACAGGGAGATCTCATTTCCCAGAGATATTTACACCAGATGAACCATTTTGATTGCAAGGCAATCTGGTGCAGAACTCCACCTTGGCTTCCTTTTTCCTTGTTCTTACATGCCAGAATGCAAACTAGTTCTCTTTTGTGCACAGATTTCATCCCCCAGCTACCTGCAGCTGTTGATTGTGGCTGTAAGAATCTGAGGTTGCTGGCTGCAGTAATTTGTTTGTTGCGTGGCCACGGTGAGTAGAGGCTGCTCAGGCTCTGATCCCACTCAGAGCACCCCAGTGATAAGACAGCTGCCAAATAACCTCCTGTGTACTTCGGACAGAAAAAAAATCTCAGTCTGAAAGTTTCTCCATGCCTCGTTTTTGTTTTTCTTGTTACTACAGCAACAGGGAGTTGTATTTTTATGGTTCTATTATATATAATTCCTTTTCCTGCTGATGACCTTTAACTTGTATATTTTTTATTACAAGCTGGTTTAATGGACAAAACTCCCTGTTCCATTAAAAATAATTCAGAATTCTCCTGGCATTAAAACCCAATAATTTCATGTGGGCTAAGCAAAAAAAAATAATAAAAAAAAAAAAAGCCTGGTGTGGGGGAGAAAAGGACAAATGTGTTTGGATTTGCATCTCAGATCTGCTGATTTTATCTCAGACACAACATTCTTAGAGATATCTCTTGCCAGGAATGAAAATACAATCAGTTTTAAAAACATTTTTAGGCAGATCAAATAACTAGTCTTCATCTTATCCCTTTTCCAAGGTAAGCAGGTTGTGTTTCCAGAAATTATATTTTACTGTTAACAAGTTTAGAGGTTCCTCACTAGCCAGTGTAATGTGTGTCACTACATTGGGGATTGTTGTTGTGGTATTGCCCTCGCTGATTTATAAAAACTCTGTATAACTCCAGATCTATGGAAATGAGAACCCTGTTTTGCTAAAGGCCCTACTCTGTGTGAAGGCCTCAATGATGGAAAAAATTCTGTTCAGTTACTGTAGTGTGAATATTTATTTACAAACATGCAACTGAAATACATGAAAACAGTAAAATGAGCATTTAAATGCCAGGCTACAGATTGTCAAATCAAAGAAAAATGGAGAATTGGGTAGATAAAATAAGCTAAATTAACAGCATCAAAGCTTTCTGCAGGCTGCAATTAAAAGCTTTATTTTTGAAGTAAACACTTGAAATCAATACAAATATCATACTGCAAGGGTGAAAGCACCGTGGGGGCAGATCATTTCTTCTGGTCTTCCCTGACAATCCTCTGCTGTGTGGGTGAAGAGCTATGAAGGAAAAGACCATGTGCTCCATCTGGAAGTGAGGGGGCTGCACAAAGGGCAAGGCTGTTCAGTCTGGTGCCTCAGTTGCATTATTGTACGAAGCACAATACTGCTTTGCAGGGGAAAACATGGTGGCAATCTCAAAAACTGCCATCGCATAAGTCTGAATCAGGTTTCCTTCTAGTATCTCCACTGATTTTTGTAATTGACAACAGCAGCCCCTTATTTTCTTCCTTTTCAGAGGCATGCAAATTGTATGGTATTGAGTGGGATATAATCAGGATATTTAGCATCACTTTTTAGTGTTTCAACACAGCAGCACTAAAATACATCTGCAATTTCATATGTAAATGATACAAATAAAAAAGGCATAGTTAATAGCCCCTGCTTGTGAAAGGCTTGGCTTTTGTATTATAAACAATTTCATTCCTGTTGAACAGAGATTGCATGTCATGTATTCGATAAATTTTTCTATAATTTAATTCTTGTAACACTACCAAGTTAATAAAAACTTATTGCTGGCCTTGCAAATTATAAAGAAGCTATTCAAGTGACCAGTATCTGATGCTGATGCAGTGTTGCTGTGGGAAGACTTGATTTTGGTGATTTAAGTTAATACATCTGTAATTCAAGTTTTTTTTAACAGGATAACTACAGTTTTCCTGACAATGTGTAGTGGTTAAATACAGAGCTATAGTTAGCTCTGTATTTCACATTTCATTGTAGCAGCTGTTCCACAAATAGACAACTAGACTAAGTTTGAATATTTTGTTCAATGTCATAATGTATGGTAAGTGTTGCACATTTTATGGAACTTAGACATAATCCCTTCAAGGACATTGTGGCTTCATAAATGACTCTTTAAAAAAATCAGGGTTTTTGAGGTAGTTAACAAGAGGTCTATGAAATGGGCTGTAGAGTACAGTTGTCCTTTCCAGCAAATCTCTTGACACATGTGGCAGAGCAGCACAACATCTGCTGAGCCTTTTCAGAGCTCTAACACTGTAAACACCACATCATAACAACCCCATGACAACGTCTGCCCATCCTGCACAGCAGAAGAGTACAAAAGCAGCTCCATAATTTGGAGCGAGTTAATGCTGTACATACAAGGCAATCATGTGCTCTGCAAGGGGACAATGTAGTAATGCTGTGGTAAAACAGGCTGAACCCACAGCGGCTGATGCTCTTTCAGATTAAAGATGTTTCTCTAGGGAAAGTTTGGCTTAGGGCTTAGTTTACACTTGTGAGCACTGTCAAGCTGTATGAAAATGGGTAAGAATCTTCCTATGAATGGGGTTAATTTTCATGTAAAATAGAGGGGGAATTATTAGCATGCAGCCTTTTCTCTCTTTATAAATGCTAATGTTGATTTACTGGGAGAAACAGAATGGCAGGAGAGCATCTTTTCCCTTGTTTTTCCCATAGATTTCCCCTGAGTAAAACCTGGTATTTAGTAAAAATTTAATGTATTTTCCAGGCTGTTTACTCTGTGTGGTTAAGTAAAAGCTTTTCATTTTTTTTCAAATATTTATTCTTTATAACCTTTATCTCCCTTTCTGAGGGCATCAGGGACTGCTTTTAAAATATAATAGAAATGAAGTTTGAAATTAGTCATCTTCCACAGCTGTGTGGCATAACCTTTGAATGAAGGGGTGTGTTTGAGGAGAGTTAAGGCTGGTATGCAGCACAGGCTGCAGAAGGAGTAGGAAATTTTGATAGGCCCAAAGGCATGGTTAAATTCTCCCTGAATAGTAGAATCATAATGTAATATAAAATTCTATCCATTTTCTGCCACTGTCAGATGGATCTAGGAGTTATACTCAGGATAAATGGATGGATTATCATGCTACAACTGTAAGTAGACTCTCTGTGTTCTGTTTTCTGCATGATGAACTGCAGAATGGGGGGTTATGAAGTACCCGCAGCTTTTTGGCATAATGAAATAGGAGCTTTAGGGCTTTGATCTTAATTTTTCAAATTTCCATTTTATTGCTTTGGGCTGACAGCCAGTGTAGTGACAGCATTTCTACATTGTATATCTACATTGTGAAGTACTAGGTTACACCCTCTCTCTCCTTTAATAGCTCACAATCTCCAAGCAAGGTACAAACTGTTCCATAACAACTCTCAAACATTGGTCTTTGGCAAAAGGAAATACACAGCACCTCTCTTCAATGACTGAAAAAAACATTGAGTCAAAGTGAATCATTCACTCCCCACTGAGTACAAGGTTAGATAAACACCTGTACACTGCACATACCCAAATCAGCTTGGTAGAAACCTCCCTTCTTCTGTGACTAGAGCAGGACTGTTACCAGCAGTACAGCAGCAACAGACTGTGGTAAATATGCTCCAGTAACATTTTCTTTTCCCAGCCTTCATTTCACATCCAAGTCACGACAAAAGACAGCAAACACAGGAATCCTCTCTGCTTCAGCTGCTATAAGAGGAGTAACCTTATTTCCCTGTCAGTGGTTAGACCACCCATTTAATCTTCAAGGATGCTGTGACATTTCTAAAGGTAGCTGTTTCCCTATTGATGGTGTGGGAACCTAGCAGATGAGGATGGCTTTCAGTAAAGATGAAAGAAAATTTTTTAAACTTTTGGCTATGATGTCTGTGTGACTGGTAGACATGCAAGCACCCATTACTGGCAGCACCAGCAGAAGGTTAAGAAGGGTCTTGAATTCAGTGCAGGGTCTAAAATAAGGGTTCTCTTCTCAGGAGCTTCTGCCATCAGCCCATGTATGAGTATTGTTCATTTTCTGTTCCTCCAGACATAAGAACATTCTGACATGAGTAAAGAAGGTGTTTTCTTAGCAATGGAGATATTCTTTTTCTCTTTCATCAGCACTGTGTTACTATAACATTGCTTTGGAGGAATATTTCCCTTTGAGGTAGGAATTGAGCAGCCATCAGAGTTACTGCAAAAGGGAATGGAAAGTTACAACTGCTGTCTGAGAAACTGCACAAAAGTTGTGCTTTGTGTGCGGTATAGTTTTACATAGCAGAACTAGGTTTACCCAAAAAGAGCTTAACCTTGTCAGTACTCACAAAACCATTAGTATTACTACTTTAAACTCCATTTAAAGTTGGTTTGTGTATTTCTAAATTGCAAGGGAATTTTCACTGGTGATCAAAATGTGTATTTGGATCTTGCCAATATTACATCAGTACAAATTCTTCAAAGATAGCAAGTCAGTGTGTTCCTGAAGAAGGAAGGAGAAAGTTAGGTGGGAAAAAAATGGGATGTGGGGGAACATGGTGCTGAGGATTGGGAAGGGTCAGTGACAATTTTGTGTGTCATGAGATGGGAAGAATATAGGAGCTCTCCTGGGACAGGAAAAGGAATGTGTGGTGGGTTGACCCTGACTAGATGCCATATGACCATCAAAGTCACTTTACCAGATGAGCAAGGGAGAGAAGATACTACAAAATGTTTATGGGTCAAGATAAGGACAAGGAGACATCACTCCCACTTACTGTCACAGGCAAAACAGACTTGACTGGGGGAAATTAGTTGAATTTATAACCAATCAAATCAGAGGAGGATAATGAGAAATAAAAACTAAATCTTAAAACTCCTTTCTCCCAACATCTCCTTTCTTGCCAGGTTTTGCTCCTGAATTCTCTAACTCCTTCTCTGAGTGGAGTAGGAGGACAGGGAATGGGGGCTGTGCTCAGTTCCTCAAATGTCTCCAAGATTCCTTCGACCTCAGTAGGAGGCCACTTCTGCTGACAGGAGTTGTCGGAAGTGGATAGGATTAGCAGAAATTTTCTGGCAGAAATTTTTCTGACAAGATTTTGAGAAAAAGAAGCCAAGCTCAGACAGGATCATCAAGCTGTAGAAGACCTGCACCATCCTCTAGACTTGCTGCTCCTGCCAGGGATGGAGAGATGGAGATTTCTGTCACAGGAAAAATCCTTTGGTCGTCCAGAGTTCCACCAGCTTCCGTGGCAGACAGCCAGGCTGGGTTGGAGCGGGTAAGATCAACTTTGGGCAGCTGGGGTTTAACAAATGGTGGTTTTCTTTCTCTGTCTCAGTACCTGTTTTTGTTCTATGACAGTCAATAGCAGGGCCAATGCCAGCTCACTTCTCAGAATCATAGAATCACAAATTTGGAAGAGACCTTCAAGATCATTGAGTCCAACCCATGCCCTTACACCTCAACTAAACCATGGCACCAAGTGCCACATCCAGTCTTTTTTGAACACATCCAGGGATGGTGACTCCACTACCTCCCCAGGCCATTCCAATATTTTATCACATTTCCTGTGAAAAACATCTTCCTAATATCCAACCTGTATTTCCCCTGATGCAGCTTGAGACTGTGTCCTCTCATTCTGACATTTTTGCCTGGAGAAAGAGGCCAATGCCCACCGGACCACAACCAACTTTCAGGGAGTTGTAGAGAGTGATAAGGTCATCCCTGAGTCTCCTTTTCTCCAGGCTAAACACCCCCAGCTCCCTCAGTCGTTCCTCACAGGGCTTGTGTTCCAAGCCTCTCACCAGCCTCGTTGCCCCATCTGGATGTGCTCCAGAGTCTCAAGGTCGTTCCCAAACTGAGGGGACAGAACTGGACACAGCACTCAAGGTGTGGCCTCACCAGTGCCAAGTACAGGGGAAGGATGACCTCCCTGCTCCTGCTGGCCACACTGTTCCTGATCCAGGCCAGGATGCCCTTGGCCCTCTTGGCCCCCTGGGCACACTGCTGGCTCATGTTCAGCTGGCTGTCACCAGTACCCCCAGGTCCCTTTCCAGCCACACCGTCCCAGCCTGTAACATTGCAGGGGGTTACTGTGGCCAAAATGCAGGACTTGGCACTTGGACTTATTAAACTTCATCCTATTGGACTCTGCCCAACCATTCAACCCTTCCAGGTCTCTCTCCAGAGCCCTCCTACCCTCCAATAGATCAACACACGATCCCAGCTTAGTGTCATCTGCAAATTTACTAATGAAAGATTCAAACCCCTCATCCATGTTGTCAATGAAGATATTGAACAGAAGTGGCCCCAGCACAGACCCCTGAGGACGCCACTGGTGCCTGGCCCCAGCTGGATGCAGCACCGCTCACCAGCACTCTCTGGGCCCGGCATCCAGCCAGTTCTGAACCCAGCAAAAAGTGCTCCTGTCCAAGCCGTGGGCTGCCAGCTTTTCCAGGAGAGTGCTGTGGGAGACCGTGTCAAAGGCCTTGCTGAAGTCCAGGTACACAATATCCACAGACTTTCCTGCATCCACCAGGCGGGTCAGCCAGTCATAAAAGGAGATCATGTTGGTCAAACACGGCCTTCCCCTCCTAAAGCCATGCTGGCTGAGTCTGATACCCTGGCCATGCTGTAAGTGCTGTGTGAGCACACTCAATATAAACTGTTCCATGACCTTATCAGGTACTGGTCAGGCTAACTTGCCTATAATTGCCAGGATCCTCCTTCCCACAGTTTTGGTGAATGAGTGTCACATTGGCCAGCTTCCAGTCCTCTGGAGCCTCACCAGTGAGCCAGGACTGTTGGTAAATGATGGAGAGTGTCGGTAAATGATGGAGAGTGGCTTTGCAAGCACATCTGGAAGCTCCTTCATCACCCTGGGAAGGATCCCATCTGGTCCCATGGATTTATGAACATTCAAGTGGCTCAGCTCACTGACTTTCTCCTCTTGGATAACAGGGGGGACCATTCTGTTCCCTGATGCCATCGACCAACTCAAGAGGACAGTTTTCCTGAAGGTAAGTTGTCTTCTTACTAAAAACTGAGGCAAGAAAGGCATTAAGTACCTCTGCCTTCTCATCTGCAGTTACCAAGGTCCCTCCTGCATCTAATAAAGAACAAAGACTTATCTTACCCTTCCTTTTATCATTAATATATTTGTAAAAACATTTTTTATTATCCTTTACTTAAGTCACCATTTTAAGTTCAAACTGAGCTTTAGCTTCCCTAAGTTTTCTTCTACATGCTCTAGCAGCCCCCTCAAATATTTCTCGAGAGACCTGACCCTCCTTCCAAAGATGATACATCCTCTTTTTATTCTTAAGTTCCTCCTAAACCTTCTTGCCCATCCAGGCTGGATGTTTGCCTTATTGTCTTGTCTTTTGGTCCACAGGGACAGTCTGTTCCTGTGCCTTCAAGATCTCTGTTTTGAAGCAAATCCACTTTTCCTGAACTCCTTTGCTTTTAAGGACTGCTTTCCAAGAAACTCTTTGAATAACCCTCCTAAATAGGCCACAATCTGCCCTCTGAAAGTCCAGTATAAAAATCTTATTAATGTTCCTCCTGACTTCACCAAATATCCGTAATTTCTATATATAGAGAAAATTCTATAATTTCATGATCACTATGCCCCAAGCAACCTCCAACTACCACACCTCCCACCAGCCCACCTCTATTTGCAAACAACAGATCTAACATTCTCTCACCAACTTGTTACCAAGATTAATTATCCAGCTTTTTAAAAAAGTTGCAGCTGTGCCTGAGCAACCTTTGTGCTTTTTCTTGGTCTAGATGGCTCCTGTGCAGCAGCCAGGATGTCAGGGGGTGTTTCACTTCAGATACAGTCCTGTGGCCAACCAAAGGGAGGTCAGTATGCAATGTGCTCAAGGGAACCTGCTCTGCTGACAGTAAATCCCAAAGAATCTACTAGGATTGGTGCTTGACATGGAATTCTGAGTCTGCATTTGGTGTATGTGGCTTTCCATAGCCATATGAAATCCTGAAGGAACCAGGCTGTTCACACAGCCTGGGTACGAGCACTCAGCTCTAATTTACAGGATGAAGGTATATCCAAATTCAAATGCAGTCACAGCCACAACACACTGATCACCTGCTCCAGCAGCTTCTGGTACTGGTTCACTTGGAACAGTCTGACTGAAAGAGCAGCACTGTTAAGTTCATAAGAATTTTAATAAAAATGAAGGCTTGTGTTTAACCTCAGCTCACTTTTCAGTCATCTGGTAGCAAATTAGATTTAATTTATGTCATCTGATACATGGTTTAAAAGTCTGAGTTGCCTTCAAGTGCTTACTTTCAGCTACCCCTGAGCACTAACCTGAGTTTGCAGCTGTCTGAAAGTGTCTCAGAATTGTGGACTGAGATATGCTTTGCAGACAATCTCTTTGCAAGGACTTATGATTTTGGTCACACTTTTTAAGATCCTGTGCCTGTATTTGGCAACATAGGTCCTTGCACAGCAAAGCTGGAAATGCATTAGTGCTTAGATTCTTCCCAACAATGCTGGTGAAGACCAAGAGAGCTACAGCATGCTTTTCAGAAGTGGGTGGTGATTTTTTTCTACTATTCTTATCCTGTAGCAGCGATGTCCTGTTATTCCTGATTCCAAATTAATTTTTGAGCACATCTCCTCCACACATATTATAAGTAACAGCATTTCACTCCACTATTATCTAAACAGTAAATTGTTCATGGATTTTACCTTATATGACCTAACTTTGGTAAATTTTGACTGTACAACTTCCCTTCATTAATAAATAGCTACCTGGTGTTGTTTTGGAGCTCAAATCCCAGAGAGCATATTTACTTAGTAATAGATGATCTATGCAGCGACATATGGGCAGGTCATTAAAAGGGGTTCACATTATCTAGTTTGAACTAGTCCACTGTTTGCCTTTCCGCACAGTGAATTAAGGCTTGGCTCACGACTCTGCTTCTCTGCTCCCCTGGGAGCTTCAGTGCAACACCAGGTTAAAACTTTAACTGACCCGAGATGAACCATTTTCAGTAAATTCTGTCTCTCAGCTCACAAATGACTGTCCCTTTCCAAGTAACCTTGAACCACAGGTGGCTCCCTGAGGAGCACACATGGACATGTGTTTCCCTTCTGCAGATCTTACAGTGCTTCCTCCTTGATGTCTATTTCGCCATGGACAAGCCTGTTGACTGTAGAGGCAGGGAGAGAGAAGGGAAAGGTAGGACATGGCTTTTGAATGCCCTGAGGAGCTTGCTCTGGTTAGCTATATCTATATCTAGCTTTTCTAGCTTGAGAAAGAAAAGGCTAAAAAAAATGAAATTTAGGGGAACCCTTATCACCATGTTCCAATATTAAAGGATGACTACAAAGAATAAGATTCCCTTTTTATGAGGAGTCACATAGAAAAGATGAGGAGCAATGAGTACAAGTAACTTCTGGGGCGATTCCAATTAGACAAAAGGGAAATATTTTTACAGTTATAACAACCAACAATTGGAATAATCTCCCTAAGGAAATTTGGATTCCTCAACATCGGACACTTTTAAGATTCATCCAGACAAAGTGCAGGGCCATCTTGTCTGGACCATGCTTTTGCTAAGAAAGGTTGGACCAGCTCATCCTTGAGGTCTTTAGTACTTACTGCAGGCTGTTCTCAATCCTCAATGTAGGTGATTACTTAGTGATGAAATTTATCTACAAACAAGGAGTTAAGAAAAAGACTAACAGTTTTTGGGAATTGTTATCCTGTTCTACTAACTTAAAATTTTAGTAACTTTTTTTTCTACCTATAAACAGAGTTACAAAAGAACAGCACATGCAATTTCTTCACATAATACTTCCTGAACATCATGTGATTCAGCAACTGTATCTCATAGTGTTTTCTTAATGCATGTGGCAATGAACAATTCCTTTCCTCTACAGAGCACCATATTTCTATGGTGGGATTCCTAAGCTATAATTGTCATTGTTCTTTACACTGTTCTTTACAGTCTTTGTTCTTTAGTATATAGACTAAATATAGCATGCAGTTAGACATCAGGGATAGAAGAGCTCAGAATACAGATGGCAAGCAGGTTAGCTTCTGGGATGTCCTAGCCCAGGACCTCCTGGAGGTCTATGATTTCTGCTGTCTTAATTCAGGCTAACAGACACCAATGAACTGCTGCTTATGGCTGGTTTCTATTTTTCCTTTTGAGTCATGCTGAAACAATGCTGTAAAAACACTGTCTTCAGAATTATTCCTCTGTTACAGGTTACTGTTGCAATTCTAACCCAAATCAGTGTTTCAGAGATGACATTTTTAGACAGTGATTTTTTATTTTATCTTTCTGACGTGTACTGGGGTGGATATGCAATAGTCTTCCTCACATAAAAAACTTATTTCCAACACATTATGTCATAGCATCACAGTACATTATTCTATGAAAATCCATTTTAAAAACACACTAAGAATTCATGCTTGAACTGGCTCAGTAGAAACGTGAATCCTGAAAACCTGTTCTCCTGCAGTCTTTGAACAAGTTGGTACATCTTTACACAAAACACATTCCAAGTTGTTCATTGTTGCATCTTAGTTCCTCAAAGCAGGAGCTTCTGGCAGGTTGAACAGCTCTGGCAGTGGACACCAGCTTACAGAGTAGTCATAGCTCACCTAAACAGTTCCAGGTTATCCGTGCATGCATGGACTCCCGCAGCTTTGGGTAGAGTCCCTTTGCCTACTGACAGCCAATTGTGAAATTTTCAGTTCCCTGTTCGAAGAACCTGTGAGATGTTGCCTGCTTCATCTAGGAAGTAAAAAATTCCAGGCTCACTTCTAGGATTGGGCATAGCTCAGAGAACACCAGAGTCTACAGAAAAACTCCAAAGGGCACATGTGTGAGAGTTTTGC
Source organism: Onychostruthus taczanowskii (assembly GCF_017590055.1). Classification (NCBI taxonomy): domain Eukaryota; kingdom Metazoa; phylum Chordata; class Aves; order Passeriformes; family Passeridae; genus Onychostruthus; species Onychostruthus taczanowskii. Next base: position 29,142 of record NW_024497519.1, read on the forward strand.
TTCAAAGAGCCAACATGGAAAGGCCAGGGCCTTTGAGTTGGACGAGGGAAGTGCTATGTATGTATGCTGGAGCTATTTAATATGAATACATATGTGAAAACTGAAACAAAAACAACACATTGGGACACTGTTTAGCTTGAACTGACTTTAAATAACTTGTATATGTTTTCAATGCATTTTTCTATGTCTAGAATGCTAAGATGTCAAGAGACTTATTAAGCAATAGAGCCAGATGTTTCTCCTAGGCTTGTGGTGGGCAGGATGATTAGACTCAGAGATCAAACAGAGACAGATTTTTAAATTTAGACTTTTCATACATTGCCTTATTATAATGGGTGTCTTCACTAATGGTACTACATCTTTTTCATTCTGCTCACAGCAGAGTGCTGGGTTTTTTTTGAAGTTCATCAAACTAATATTATAATCTAGGCTGAGTTAAGGTGGTATGCATATTCCTTTAGTTAGCACAGGAAAAAAGAAGACTGCCATATACTGAAGGTAATCTGACAAACAAGGCATTAAATACTCAAGTAGCTATACTTGTTTCAGTGGGATTAGTTATGTGCCTAAAGAGAGAAGCTGATGTGAATATATTATTGGCCTATGGCTACTGTTAGCACAAGCCTGAATCTGCAGGAAATTCAGAACAAGTATTTTCAGTCTTCCAGTTTTCATTTTGCATGTTCAAGATTAAATGGAACATTTTTAACATAGCTATGAACAAAGAGAGAGCTAAGTTTACTAGTGATTTATATTTTTTTTCTTTTATGGTTCCCTTATTCTGGTGAGACTGGAAAAGTTTGCACTAAAGAGTGACTAATGCAACAAAGCCAAGGTATGGTTTGTTCAGGTTTCTTCCAAATCCCTTAATCATCTGACTTAATGAAATAGAAATTCTGATTCTACATCTCCCTAAACACATGAGACAGATGAGATTGTACTAGTCAGCATATGGGTCAATGAAGATAATAGTATTTTTCAGGATTTTTTTTTTTTTTTTTAACTGCAGATGTCTAGTCTTTGAAAAAAAAAGGATAAAAAAGGAATATTGTGTGGACCATTCCAGGGTAAGGACAAAACCAGAGAAAAAGGAGAAGGAATATTTTGGCATTCCAAGTTTTTCTGCTCTGTTATTCAAGATTTCCTCTAGTGAATCAGATTAATGTTGAATTTAGACTTGTGCCACTAATCTTGCATTCAACTTTATTATGACAATATTGTCATACTGGAAATTTTTTGAAGAGAAATATTTCATTGTCTTAAATCAACAGTCACTATCTTATTTCAGCTTACTTTTCTTCTACTCAGAAAAAGAATTCTAAATGAGTTTTAACAGTAAAGGTTTCTGAGAAAATCACAAAAATATGACTGAAACTAACCACAGACCTCAGGAATCATGTTTTTAGTTGTAAAAATGGAGCAATAGTTTTATTTCTGTTGCTTGGACTTAATAACTAGGACCTGAATAATTTTTCTTATTTGTGTGTTTGAGTGAAACACCAAAATTTAAAATTAATAACTTGCATGTAAGAGTGACTCACTTAGTAGATAAAGGAAAGGCTGGGGTTGCTCTCTATCTGGACTTTAGTAAAGCATGTCGCACAGCATCTTCTTGGAGAAGCTGGCTTCTCTTGCTGTGAAGGGGTGCATTCTTTGCTGAGTGAAATGCTGGCTGGATGAGTGGGCCCAAAGGGTAGTGGGGAGTCAAGCTACATCCAGCTGTCAGCCAATCACCAGTGGCATTCCCTGGGACTCACTACTAGGTCCAGGTCAGTTTAATATCTTTACTGACGATCTGGATGAGGGGATCGAGCATACCCTCAGTAAGCTCACGGACAGCAAGCTGGGCAGGAATGTTGATCTGCTGGAGGGCAGGAAGGTTCTGCAGAGGCACCTGGACAGGCTGGATTGATGGGCAGGGGACAGCAATATGAACTCAAACAAGATCGTTTAAGGCCAGGTCCTGCCCCTGGGTCCTGCCCTTTGGTCACAACAACCCCAGGCAGTGCCACAGGCCAGAGGCAGAGTAACTGGAAAAGCTGTTCACTGCGAAAGGACCTGGCTCAACTTGAGCCAGGGTGTGCCCAGCTGGCCAAGAAAAGCCAGTGGCATCCTGGCCTGTGTCAGCAACAGCATGGCCAGCAGCACCAGGGCAGGGATTGTCTCCCTGTACTCGGCACTAATGCGGCCACACCCCAAATCCTATGTTCAGTTTTACACCCATCAGTAAAAGAATGACATTGCTCTCTACAATAACCTGAAAGGAGGCTGTAAAAAGGTGGGGATCAGTATCTTCTGCCACATTTCAAGTGAAAGGACAAGCAAACAGCCTCAAGTGGTGCCAGGTCAGATAGTAGAAATGGTGAGTAGGGGTGGTGAGTCACCATCTGTCAAAGTGTTCAAGAGGCATAGATCTTAGGGATGTGGTTAAGAGTGATTATGAGCTAGAAGATTTAAAGATCTCATTGAACCTTGATGATTCCGTGATTCTGTCTCTGGATCTGCAAGTTAATTGTGGAAAATAGGCTAAAGAACCATATATAGGGGAGGCTTCACAACTTATCTCAAATAAAGGGTTGTACATAGAGTAACTGCATTTCTATTCTCCAAAGTACCCAGAGTATTCTTTAATTCCTCTTTCCTGTAGAAAAACTGAACTCTGGACACCCTATGGTAAGCTGTGATGAGAAAATACCACCCTGAATTTCAAATAGCTTAAGGCTGGAAAACATGCTGTCTTTAGACTCTTGAGGGTATTTCAGGTGGTAAAGTAGCAACTGATGTTTAAATACTCACCAGCTTTTACAAAATTACTTCAGCTAATTCACTATTTTCTTTACCTCAACGCAGCAATAAGATTCTGATGACATATATGACAGTTTTATTTCTTACATCGCTGTGAAAACACTCCTCATTTAGAAGTTCTTGCTGCTCTTGGACACTGCCCTAAAGTAGAAACAAAATGAAAACAAAAAGTCACAAGTGGCATGTAAGATATTTCAGCAGTGTATTTATTGCATTCCGTCAGGATAAATGAAGATCCAGCTCAGTATGATGCTATGTTCAGTGGGGAAGAGCAGCACTGCTGTAAAGGAAGACAGCACAATCATGAAGTAGGTTGGCAGCTTTTAAAGATGCATTCTTTGTTCAAGATAATTATTTGTACTATTAATGTCACTAAAGGTATTTGATGACATGGATTAATGGATTTAAAGATATAGTGGAGAAAATTCAAAACTCCAAAAAGGGAGATAGAACTACACTAAGGGTTTTTTTCTATAAGGTTCTAGTGGCAACTAAGCCCACTAGCCGTAGCTAAGACTATTTTTGAGGAAATAATATACTAATATTTTACACACAATTCCTTTATGTGTTCCCTTTTGGAAAGAATATGACAGGGGGAGGGAGGGAAGGTACAGTAAGCCCTGAATTAATTGTCTCTTCTTGACATATTGGCCAGGCAGATGAGGTGCTTTCCCTAGCAATTTTTTTCATGAGCTTAAATCAAATTTCTTCATTAAAAAGGCTATTGCTTCAGTAGAGTTGATTTGATGATAACACACACACACACACACAAAAGTACAGTTTATGGTAGTACATGGAAGTCACTATGATGAATTGAAGTAATTGCAGAAGAACATATTTTGACACTAGAAGCCAAACTTCAGGATGATAGGCCTTCTTTCAAATTGGATGAAAACCCAAGGTATTGGCATGTATAACCATTTAAGAATTCGTCTCTTCCACATGGTTTATTTACATCCTTGACATTTTTCATGGGATTTTTCCAGTCAGGTCACACCTAGTGAAAGATCTGGGGAGGCAAACAGAACTCTAAAGAAGCTAAACAAAGCAGTTTGGCCAGGTAAGTTTCACCTTCAGGTTGATTTTTGTGAATTTTGCTTAACTGCACTCATATGGAGCTTACTTTAAATTTACATTAGTATAACTCATTGCAGCACTTGGGTCCAAGTGCCAAGTGTGAATAAACAAAGTGATTGCATCTTAATGGTGAAGGCTTTACCCCATGTTTACTATGGACAACAGGTGAATATTATAATGCTATATATCAGTTGCTTCCTCCTTTTTCAGTTGTTTAGTGCAAGCATAGAAGTTACTATAATGATTTCAATATGTGCATCTTCCACAGAAGTTCCAGTGACTGTACATTCTATTGCAGAGGAGATTTTAAATCTGTTGCTGCAGATGTGGACATCTGAGGAAATGTTGAAGATGGAGAAAACTCAGAACTTTTTTGAGACCTCTCTGAGGCCTAGAAGAAAAACTGTGGAGTTTTAATTCCATTCCAGTCTAGAGGCTTAATTAATGTCATGATGACATCAGGCAGGAATCTGTCAGTAATAGTTTTGGTGAGTCTGCCTATGGGGATGTAGGAAAAGCCACATGTACACCCAGCAACACTTTGAACACTACTGATCCTTAGATTTGGAAGCAGATATCTCACTGTAGTTTACTTCTCTATACAACAAGAATATTTCTTATTTTTTTACAAGCAAAATAAAACTTTGTTTAAAAAAGTCATAAATTCATTTATTGTTAGTGGCCTTACTGTGAGAGTGTCAGTCCTCAACTATTACTGTGTGATCCTTTCTTATATTCTGTAAGCTGAACTGAGCTCTGACTGTTTTATCTTCCTTTGAGCTCAGCCAATTACATTTCTTGCTCTTTTTTTTTGAGAACTACCAGTCCTGAAGTATACTGTGTCTAGGTGCTAAGTTGAATTCTACCTGCAAATAAAGAGAGAAAGTAACACAAATATATAAAGCCAAAACATAAATCATGTCAGCTAGGTCATTTTCCCTCATAAGCTCTCTGAAATAGTAGAATACTTTTAAGTAATGTGTATTTTAACATATTCATCCAAACTGTTAGGGAAGCATGGAACATGTGAACCTTCCTATTTGCCAAAATGAGCCTGTGATGTCAAGAGTGATACTGCTTTGGAACTACAGCATATGCTTTGCCCTTGGGTTTCTTTAGCAACTCAAAGGTTAAATCCTGAGAATCAGGTACCACTCATGTCAGCAGTCCAGACACAGATGAGCTTTAAAGTGAGACAATCAGCCAAGCGTGTAGCCACATGTCCTGGGATATACGGACTGTGACTTATTTTAGTCTGAGGGAAAATGTGTGCTCTGCCATGAAGAAGAGCTTTACATAGTTTCAGATTAGAGCATCAGTATGCACTGCAAAGACCTCTGTGCTCTAAAAAGCTAACCACATTTGAGCTATGTAGATGCACATTGCTGGATTTCAAGGTCTCTTGACATACAGCCCTGAAAGAAAAAGAGAGCTTTAATTACATCTAGTTTGTATTTTAGTGCAGAAGCTTTCAGTCACTTTGAAGGCTTAAAAAAATCTTTACATTTTGAAGGTCAGGAGAACTATCAAAACTTATCCTCCAGTGACCTCTGTAATTTTTATACTGTACATTTTAAGAAGCAAAATGAAGCGTCTGGTTCTCTGTTCTTGTTAGCCTTTCCGTGTGATAACTTCTCTTCAGTGTACGTTCTTATTCTCAGTAATATAGAGCTGGCACATTAATGTTCTGAAGGGAAGGAAGACATTCAGCAGGCAATTCTGGAGGGAAGAGATTGATTACATCCTGATAATGGTATGAATAATTCAGAAGCTTGAAGTACTGATGCTAAGAAAGTATGTGGGGGATGCCCTCAAGAAAAACTTGTTTCATGCCTTCCTCACTCACTGACAAAATAAGCTGGATACTCTCTTACCCATGTAAAATGACCACCCCACCTCATCAACCTGGAGCTTGCTTAGATAAAAAGAAGGTCACAAGGCAGTTTTATTTTAAAGCCAAAAAACCTGCAGAAGTAATTCTAGAGACTATTGGTGAACTCTTTCACCAATATGACCTGGGAAGTGACCTAGCTCCCAAGTGACACACCTCAAAAAATACAGAGAAGAAAAGCAAATAGAGCTTCTCCAGTACTTCTGTGGAGTTTGGTAATTCTGTTCCTAAAACTTCTTTTCCACATAGTCAATGGATTATTGCAAGAGTTATGAGACAAGCTGTTGTTGAAGAGACCCATCATTCAATTTCTTACCACCTTTGAAAGGTTACATATTATGAATTTTCAGATCTTGAGTCTTAAAAATGTTTTCTGATTTATGACAGTGGAGATTAAGGAGTTACTGGAATGTGTCTCTGTCTGACAGGGATTTCAGGATGGATTTTATTACCTCCCTACTTGCCTTTCAGCTTGGCAACTTCTTACGTACTCTAAGTACAAAAAAAGTATGAAAAGGACACATCCAGATTTGCCTTAAAGATAATTACTCAGGTAGTGTCTTAGATAACAATTTATGAGTCATTGAAATTATTCCAGACACCAGTAAATAAAACTCAATTTATTGTAGAAAAGTGGTTAATGGGAGGGAATACTTCTGAATAAAAAAGTTGTATTCCTTTCCAAAAAGTATAGGTTTAACTTGTTGACGTAAATCCTGGTATTGTGTAAAAAAGCCCACATACAAGTGACAGCAGATGATGGATCAGTTGTTACAGAGAATGATTTGCATGTGTGTTGCTAGGAGAGAAGAGAGGACCTTCCCTTTAGATTACAAATTGAGCTGATTATCAGAAAATTAGTTTTCATTGGAAATGATGGTTGTTACAGTTGGTTTCTGGTATATCCCATGGATTTCTCTTCCAATGGCTTGGTCTATGCTATGTTGGTTGTCCCTATCAAAGCAAAAGTCAACTAAGGGGCATGTTTATGTTACAGGAATTTTTACAAAATGCAATGATCTCCAGTTTGCTGATCTCATAGTCAGGATTTACTTTCTAAAACAGTTCCAGTAGCAAAAGACTTCAACAGTAAATACTAAGAAGCAGTAAGCTCACTAAAAGGATGCGTTCCTAAGTAAGGCTGAATGTTGGGAAACACTGATAGGTGTTATTAGCATTTTTCTGGTATGTTTGAGGCTGATGTTGCTGGAGAGACATCTCAGTGCTTAAGAAACTTCATCTGAAAGTACCAGCATCATATCTTCTGCCACGATTATGGCTTCCCATTGTTTCCAGTGTATGTTTTTATAAGACAGTGATGAAAACATACTAATTTTTTATAAATTCAACTATTCAAGCACTTAAATGTAAGCAAACATGTTCAAGTCTTGATCTATGAGTAACTGTTTTTCCAGTTATTCTCCATAAGTTTTTTTCATGTGATTTGGTATTAGAAGACACTGATTCACAAAACCAAAATTTTCTATCATTCAAAAAGTTCTGATAGTGAAATTTGTCTGGATAATATACGTCCACAGTCAATATTTTGAGAGCATAAGCCTACATAAGAAAGTAATTTTTCTTTCTATTGAATAATTCAAAAGGCCTCATCTCTGTATACATTCTGACTAACATCCACTTACAACTTTTGCCTGTTGTTTTGCTTCTTGTATTCAAAAATCCATATGCAAGGTTTTAATTATTGGAATGGTTTCATTGTCTGCTGCTGAAAACTCCTCAGGGTATTTGCTTATTTTTTCCTTTTGCTTTCCTGTAAAATATATACTTTTAAATAACATTTTATGAAAATTGAATAATTCTTTAAAAATTCCATTATGTCATGCTGCAGGTTTTTATATTTTTATGTTAATACAGATCTTCTATATTCTGATAGAAAAGCAGATCTCCCAATCTGTAAATAAAATTTTTAAATAATCTGTTGCTGTTCTGTCTTATATTCTGAATAGCATATTAAACTTTCCTCTTTGAATCTTTACCAATTTATTTTATTCCTTGGCACCAGACAAGCAGTCTAGTATGGAAATGAAATCGCATTCTGGAAAAACCTTATTTCACACTCATCCCAAACCCAGCGGAAAAGAATTTCATTCCCTATATTTGAGTGCTTTTAACTGCAGAAAATCTGGGACTTGAATGTTATTTAATCTATGACATGTTACTTTAAGGATAGGCTCAACAAGAGGAGGAACTGGCAGACAGGCCTTTGGAGGGACCACTTTCTGTGCATTGTTCTCAAAGCTGATCTACGAAAGCACTGTAGACCTTTGCTCAGAAGCATTTCCAGGATGACTAGATACTCTCAGCAATATCAAACATTCAGACCTTGCTGCTTCTTTGGAGGTAATCACTGACATTTGTGCTTCCTGTAACTGATTTGCCTCAGAGTGCAAGGAATGGGATATTGAATATGATGTTTGCTGATGACTAAATTGGGAATCTACCTAGGCAGTTAATGTTAATTTATACAGCTAAAGTTGGATGAGATAAACTCCACCCCTAATGAAAAGAGTTATATTTAAGAAATCTGTTCAGGCCTGTCAAAACTGACCCACAGGTAACTGGAATGTCATTAAAGAGGACTCAGTACTAATGCCTGTGTTACAAGTTGCAAAGTATTACTGATCTTAAGCCCTATATTAATACATGTTTATGTTGCCATATGGCTAGTGCTAAGGGAAAAACAATATGTTATTAATTCTGAGGAAAGGCAGACTAGACAACAAGAAGTAAATATTAAAACAGAAAACATCTAGCAGTCCCCCTAAGTACCTCAGTGCCTCCATTTATTGTCTCTATTCTGTACAAACTGGGTCTGGAAGAGAACGTAACATCACCAAAGCCATCACAGAACAGCCTGCACTCAGCTTTGAGAAAATGAAACTCTGTTGTTGCTTGACAGAAGACTGTGTTTAACAGTTATAAAAGACTGATCATGATCTTAATGAGTTTAAGCCTTTATCGGTTGCAAATTTAACTTAAAAAATGATGAAATTTAGCACTGAATGGATGCTGGTCTTGGTAACTGTGTCAACACAAGGGTTGTTCCACTGTAGACATGCAGATTTTGAATCTCCATTACTTTCAATAACAAGTTTAATGATGGGTAACATCGTGGGTATCCAAAACAAAAACTATTCTTCCTTCAGTCTTCTAGGAAAGCACAGCGTTAAAATTGCTGAGATAATTTTGGACACTCATGGTGTCTTAGTTGGGACTGCTTGTCATGAAGCATTCAGAAACTGTGGCCTTTACTGTCCAATACAAAATTCAAGAACTTCTTACTGCTGCTAGGATGAAGCTTTTTTCATGAAGGGTGAAGGCAGGTTGTGGAATTGACTTCAGGGAACCAGTTTGATTCCAGGTTTTCCCTTTGCAAAGGTTAGCTCTCGTCACTGTTACAGCTGTAGACATCAGTCAGCCTTTGACTTACTCAGAGAGGTCAGCCTTGGCCGGACTGGCGGAGTGTCCCCTGTGGCTGGGGTGCTGCCTGCGGGCACAGGTGTCACTGAGGGCAGCAGTGCCTGCTGCTGCCCTGCTCCCTCCCTCTGCAGAGGGCTGGGAATGGCTCCCACACTGCTAAAGGCTGCAAGTCAAGCGTCAACAGGATAGTGGTTAACTTAAGTGGGACTTTCAAACAAAGTTTATTAGCAAAGACTTTCCACTGAGTCACATGGTCTAAAAAGAACCCCCTTGTTCCACAAACTTTTTAGAGAAGAGTCTGGGTGAGGCTGGATCCAATTTTAGCCCCAGACTTAGTCAAGAGTTTATGTCTACAGATTATACAGGTCTAATTGGACCTTTATATGATTTTATCTACAGAATTAAGGATGCCAAACCAAATGTATTTATACAATCGTATTAAATGATTTATTTAAATCCTTTCACCTTTGGGAGGTGTGCTAGAAGTCCTTACTGTGCAAAAATGGGACTGGCCTTTTATAGTATAGAGTGAATTTAATTTTTATTATTTTATACATATTTAGATTTTGTGTTGTCATATTTACTCAGCAAAATATTCTTTGCTGCTGAAAAAGGCGTTATCAGCCCTTTGTTTTTTGCTGCTTGAAAATTCTGACTCTCATTTCCATATGAGGGCTTGCATATCCTTGCTGCTCATAGGCTCAGTCAGGGAGCATCTTTCTCGCATATCCCCACAGATGGGTTTGATGGTATGGTTAAGCAGACCTCAGCATTCTTCAGCACTAAAACCAGCAGACCCTTCTTGCTTGATCTTATCACTGATAAGAAGACCCTCCTTGCTCAAACTGGTAGCTTGTAAGCCAGACAAACTTTGAGCTGCAGTGTCCCTGCTCAGACAGAGCAACCTGCTACAAGTAAAGCAATGCTGCTTGCTTTCACTGACTAGACTTAATGAATTTTGTCATCAAAACATATCAGCCCTTACCACTAGCTAGGTAGAGGATTGTAAATATCAGAGAGATATGCCAAAAAGAAAAACTAGTAGGTACCACAGTTGCTTCTAACTTGTGAACTGTTAAGTGCAAATTTCCCAGGGATTTTTAGGATATGTCCAAGAAAGGATGTCTTGGGGGTGTTTCCATGCAACTGAAGCAGTGCCACATTGCTTTAACAAGGCTGTTGATGTCAATTAAGGTTGCTACAGGAATTTCTACACTGAAAGGCACATATCCCAGTAGAAGGGGTTCAGTACATCAACATATCAGAGAGATTCAGAATTTTGCTCAGTTTCATGTTGGATATCTCATACTTTAGCTAGAAAAGTGATGGGCTTGTTTGCAAATGATGACCAACTCAGCATACCAGTAACAGACAGCTGCAAGGGAAAGTAAGATAACAGCATGTGTTCAGGCTGTAATATGAAGTAAGTTCTCTCCTTCACAGGAGAAACTCTTCTTAACTCATTATATGCCACCTATCAAAACAAAAACATAAATGAAAGCAAATAATAAAGTATATATACAAAAAAATTTTGGATGTTATTTTTTCCAAAACTGATGACTCAAAGCCCACTTAAGGGGGAGGCGGGGAGAGGGGTGGAATACATGTCTTTTTTATGAGATATTTAAATACAACACTTCAGGCTATGCTAAAAAACATTATCAAGACATTGTCTAAATTATTATAGATACAGGTAAACTGCTAGGTCACACAGTCTGTACATTTCTCCTGCCAGATCTATAAGTTTTTATTATGTGCATTTACAGATTTTTTCCTTACCAGGATTAAAGCATTGTGTCCAGCAAGTTTTCCCTTCACATTTAAACCTGGTTTCTTTAAGTACAAGCTTATTATAATATTATAAATTAGGAAGAAATTTTTAAAAAACTACTGAAGTAGCATTTTCAATGGTCCCAAAAATGATATTTGTGATTTTGTAAGCAAAGGACTAGGGAATTTTTGACTCCAAGTTGAAATGCTACAATTTTTGAGTAAAGAATTGCTGCTGATCTGTCCTGGCATATTGCACTATTATGGGACAGTTTTTCTGCAAAGATGATGTATAAAGCACTATACATCTAATAGCTAGTGGCTATTGCCACATGTTTCACCTGGAAAGAACAAATCCTACTGGAATGGGAAAAACCTCACTATAATAAAATTTTAAAACTTTAATAATAATTAGAAAAATTAAATAATTAATGAGGGATCCATTTAGGAAATATTCACCCTTGGCCATGATTTACAAAGCAGCAGATTCCCCAGAGAGTAACAGAAAAAGAATGGAAGTTTAGAACAACATCATCTTATCGTGTCCCATAGTCTGATTCTGATCTGTGGCATCCCACCAAAAACACAGACCTGTCTGAAGTCAAAAAAAAAAGTCTTCTGGTCAAACATGAATAGAGAAACAAAGACTTCTTCCACGTCCAAGAGCAAAGTGGTACTGGCTGCCATCTTAACTGTATTATTGAAATTCATAGAGGTAAGGTAAATGCTAGGAAGAAAAAAAGTAATGTAATAGAAAATACAACTGTTTGAACCTAAAGGTGTGTGAACCACTGAGCCTTGAATCCCAGGAAAGAGACCTTAAAAAGTTCCTAGTGCTCTAAGGGTCAGAGTTCAATTTTCAAATTAACCAAAAATTCAAATTTTAACAGCATGACAGCATCAGTACCTGTGTTAAAACACTTTAAAATTCTTTCAGCATTGGCTTAGGAGGAAATTCAGCATAAGTTTTTCCCTCCATACTGCTCATACTGGCAGCTTTCCTGAGGAATGTAATTGGCAGCCAGTGCTTGAGAGGGCATAGGGATAAAATCCCATTTCATGCATATAAGCATATATATGTGTGTGTATATATATAAGAAATATGTAATATATTATGTGCTGTGATCTATTTGTCTATCTATCTATCTATCTATCTATCTATCTATCTATCTATTCATCTATCTATCTATCTATCTATCTATCTATCTATCTATCTACTTAAAAAAAAAATAGGCAAGGAGGAGTTTGGCTGCTCCAAAAATAATTAACTCTGAAGAAGTTATATCTCATTGTCTTCATTTTATAAGCAGTTCATTTCATGCTGAGCTCCAGATTTCCAAAGGAACAGAAATGCTATTAATCAGGATATCCTACAGCAGATCACCTTCAGATGTTAAATGAACTGTTGGGAGAAAAAAAAAAAAAGAAAATAATATAAACTACCATTGCTTAAATGTTTATTGATCATGCAGAAACTTTCCACTTTGCCTAGAAAATATCTAATAAATAGAGCTCCAAGACAGCTGAAAAACAGTGATTAATGCTAACATTAGCTCTCCTATTTCAGCAAACTAAAATCTATATAAATGAGTCCAAAGCACAAAGCAAGGTTGTGTCACTACTGACAAGGGTTCTAGCATAAATAACATTGCAGAAGACAGAAATACAGAAGTATGAGGAATAGAATAATTGTTCATAGAAACAAAGAATTATTAAAGTTGGAAAATACCTCCAAGATGATCGAGTCCAACTATTACTTCTACATGTATTTCTGCAAACTTTGCATTCTTTGGTAATGAATTGAAAACTCAAAGTGAGCTGACATCTGTGACCCTGAGAATTCCTTATAAGATCAGAATTCCTTATAAAGTGTTTCATGATGAAACTGCAAAACTGCAGAGCAATATAGACATCTCCCACACTTTCTTTCTATACCTACCAGATCAGTATAAGTAGTTTACACTTGTACACTCTTATTTAAACTCGGTTAAATCATAGAACTGGATTTCACATTTTCCTCTTTCTCCAACACATTTTTCATGACTATTATGGACAGTTAAATGTGGTCATAAATACCTTAGTAAGCAGCAATGTTAATTTTGGGTCCAGATACTTTATTGTCAAAGAGATGTTAGCAGACTAAATGGCAAGGGAGTGAAGAGGAGCCCTGGCAAAACTCATTTGAAAGCAAAGGTGGTCAATTTTGCTTCAAGTAAAGAAAAAAAAAACCCACAAAAGCAGCAGCAGATTGAAATCTATGGGTAAGACTTCTCTTTAATTGCCAGAAAATATAAATAGCTTTTTTCCCTTGTGGAACCTTTGTTACTTCCATCTGCACATCTTCCTGGTAAAATCTGGTCCCTAGTGACATTTCCATTGCATTACTATGCAGCTCTGAATTAAAAAAAAAAAAAAAAAAAGGGAAGGAAAATATGAAAAGTTTGAAAATATAGTATTGTCTTCTTCAAAAGGACAAAAAACCAGATATTCAAAAGAATATTTTCTCTGGCCAAAATGCACCTTACATGTTTTTGGGACTCTTCCCTTAGATTTTCCTTGGTTTTGGTAGTCGAAAATACCTATCATGGACAGTTGTTCATATTATCTGCTATTGCTCTTCCCTGGCACTCTATATATGTCACAGTTATAAATGGAAATCAGACAAGAGTATTCCTCCAATTTATGCTCACTGGAATTCTGCATTTATGAGGGCAGTACAAAATCTCCTTTATTTTGTAGTGTCAATTTCTTCAGTGTTACTGCAGAGAGACAAGAACAGAGAGAAAATACAAAGTGGTATGTTGTGTTACCCAAAGGGTAAAGCTGCTTAAATAATGATATAGCCAGGTTCAAACTCTTTCTGGCTTGTTTCAAGTTATGGTCATAAGAAATGGTATTAGAAAGGGATTTTTCTTTGGTATTTGAAAATGAAATGCCATCATGTTAAAAATAATAAGTTTTTACTACCTTTCACGTACTATTTACTTGTTTTTTCCTTTTTGGATGTCAGATAATTTTTGAAAGTCATTATGAATTTGGCAGGAAATGCTATCAGCAGGACATCTAACTTGTTTGAAACCATTCTTCCTAGGTAAAAACAAACAAGCAAGGCCTAGGTAAAAACAAACAAACAAGAACCTGTAGTTGTGATTACCAATGAACCAGTAATTCATCACCAATGAACTGGCAATTCTGATGAATTGTTGATCAGAGAAAATCAGTGTTGATCAGTGTTTGTGGTATGAAGAACAAAAAACTATTACATCAGCCATATTAGTTAAACGTAAATGACCAAGAAAGAAAAACAAAATTATTTTCAAGAGGCTCCCTGGAAAAACAAACACTCAAAAGCAAAGAATTTTGTTACATATAATAATGACAGCTGTAAATATTAGTATGAAAAGTTAGAAAGAGCAATTATTTATGTCACCCTGTATCCCTAGGTATTTTCTAGTTCTAATAGAAAACAACTTTTGTAATAAATATGCCCACTAAGATGTCTATCTACCTTCACCTTTTGTTGTATTTTTCAATGGACTAGTAATTGTACAGAATCATAGAATCACAGAATATGCTGGGTTGGAAGGGACCCATCAGGTTCATCAAGTCAAATTCCGGACCTTTCACAGGACATCCCAAGAGTCATACCATGTGCCTGAGAGCACTGTCCAAATGCTTCTTGAATTCAGGCTGGTGCTGTGACCACTGCCCTGTGGAGCTGTTCCAGTGCCCAGACACCCTCTGGGGGAGGAATCTTTCCCTGATATCCAACCTGAACTGCCCCTAACTCAGTTTCATGCAATTTCCTCAAGACCTGTCACAAGTAAAGAGATTGGTCCCTGTCCCTCCACTTCCCCCAGTGAAGATGTTGAAGATTAGTGAGTCTCCCCTCAGTCTCCTTTTCTCCAAGTGACCTCCGTCACTCCTCATACAGCTTCCCCTCAAGGCTCTTCACCATCCTCACTGCCCTCCTTTGGACACTCTTTAACCGTTTCATGTCTCATATTGCAACACCCAAAACTGCCCCCAGCACTCGAGGTGAGGCTGCCCCAGCTCAGAGCAGAGCAGGACAATCCCCTCCCTTGCCCGGCAATGCTGTGCCTGATGCTCCTTAGTACAGGGCTGGCCCTCCTGGCTGCCAGGACACTGCTGACTCATGTTCAACTTGCCATCAACCAAAACTCCCTGCTCCCTTTCCACAGGGCTGCTCCTCAGCCTCTCATTCACCAATGTGTTTGCACATCCAGGACTGGCCCAGATGCATCATCTTTCCCTTGTTTAATTTCATATGGCTGCTGATTGCCCAGCCTTCCAGTCTGTCAAGGTCTCTCGGCAGGCCCTCTCTGCCCTCCAGGGAGTCAGCAGCTTTACCCAATTTAGTGTTGACAACATTACTTAGTATTCCTTCAAGTCCTGCATTCATGTTGTTAATGAAGATGTTGAAGAGCACTGGCCCAAGGATGGAGTCCTGTGGAACCCCTCTAATGACAGGTCCCCAGTCTGATGTCACCCCACTCACTGTAACATCTTGTGCTCCACTCATAAGCCACTTGCTTGCCCTGTGTATGATGTGTGTATCCAGCTGTGGGCTGGACATTTTATCCAGAAGGATCTTGTGAGAGACAGCATCAAATGCTTTGCTGAAGCCTAAAAAGATTACATCAACTGTCTTTCCTGGATCAACCAGGTGGGTTCCTCTGTTGTAGAAAGAAATCAGATTTGATTAGCAAGATGTTTCCCTCATGAAACTGTATTGGCACAAATTGTAACCAATCATTCCGTCATTCCCCAGATGTTTTTCAATACTGCCTAGAATAATCTTTTATATGATTTTACCAGGCGCTGAAGTAAGAATGAAAGGCCCATTGTTTCCAGGGTCCTTCTTGCCCTTCTTAACAATCAGGACAATGTTTGCCAGTTTCCAGTCAGCTGGGACTGTGCCAGTTTCCCAAGGCAGCTTGAAAATCATCAGTTGAGGTTTTGCAAAGATATCAGCCAACTCCTTGAAGTTTTTTGGATGAATCCCATCATGCCTCATAGAGTTGCAGAGATCAACAAATACAAAGCAGAGATTGATCTGACCTTATTATGGTCTTCCCAGTGTGCCAAGTAAAATGATTTATGTATCTGACACTCATGGTCAAGTTAATAAAGCAGTACCTAGCTCTCAGAAGTTACTGGAGTTTCTTTAAACAGAGCAAATATTTTTTCCAGATTTGGTACTGCCTGCCATTTTCCCCAGTGTCATGTTACCTTGGGGACTGCAGTCAACTGAGAAAAACTGCAGGAACTCCATAGCTGCACTGCAGTAAGGTATGCTGGTTTCCAGTGGTTTACAATATGGTCTAATCATCTACAAAAGAAAATCTCTGGAGAAAAAGTAAATATATTCTGTCAGGTTGTAAGGCTCCTGTACACTATGCCATTCACTGGCTGAAAGAAAGCCAGCATAATAAAACACAATTCTGGAAGTTTTGCAGTATGTTGGCATAAATTTGTCTTTCAACTATGTAGATATGCATGCACATGCACAATATAATTTAAGTTCCCCTATTTATGAATCTGAAGTAAAATATTGAGCTTGTCCAATTCTGGTGCCCCTACAGTACTGGCATTGTTTAACCATGGCTCTCTGCATCTGCTCTCTCACTCTCCCACCAATGGGATTGGGAAGAGAATCAGAAGGGCAAAAGTTAGAAAACTCATGGACTGAGATGGAGAGAGTTTAGTAGTGAAAGCAAAAGCAAAGCAAAACAAGGAATTAATTAACTTCTTCCCGTGTTCAGGCAGTTGTTCAGCCATCTCAGGGTGACCAGGGCCGCATCATGAATAATGGTTAATTGGGAACACAAACACTATCACTCCCAATGTTCCCTCTCTGCTTTGTGTTTCTTTCCCCATTTTATACACTGAGCATGATGTCGTATGGTATGGAATATCCTTTGGTCAGCTGGGGTCATCTGTCCCAGCTGTCTCTCCTCCCAGTCTCCCATGCACCCCCAACTTCCTGGAGTATAGAAAGCAGAAAAGGCCTTGGCTGTGTGTAAGCCCTGCTCACTAGCTACAAAAGCATCTCTGTATTACTGACCCTGTGTTCAGCACAAACTCAAAACACTCAAAGCCCCATACCAGCCCAGAAAGTTAACACTACCCCAGCCAAAACCAGTACAAGTACCTAACACAAGATAACATCAAAAACCATCTCTTGTTTTGATTAAATATTCCACTTAGCTATCTGCCCTCCTGTACGTCCTTTCTGATTTGTTTCTAACTTCAGTGATGCATGCTGAACTGGAAAGCATCAACAGCAAAAAAACAGAACACATAAGAGGTCAAGCGTATTGTTGGAGGTCATCAGTGTTTGCAGACTTATTATCATGGAAAACTCTGTAATGAGACAAAATGTTAAAACGAGCTAATCTGTGATGGACCTCTAAAAAATAAATCTCTAAATTGTGCCATAAAAAAAGAACAAGTAGTCAAAACTTTAGGCAAACACTTAAAAAATTTTTCTTATTTCAGTGCAGAAATGACTGCTGTTGAAGGAATTGATATCCCAAAATATATGAAACCAGTATCACTCTAGCATTTACTAACCTGTGTCTGATTTCATAGATGAAAATCTACAAAGTCATAGATAGTGGTTTTACCCCGTAAGTATTTCTATATCATAGTATATCTTCATTCTGAACAATAAAATCAGAGGTATCTTCAAAGGATCATGTATTAAGACTGGGGCAGGACTGGGAAGGAGAGTGGGGGGTGGGAAATTCAGTGCTAAAAATCTTTGTATTAGACCATTACAGCCTAGAGTGCTAAAACTGAGTTAGTGGGCTTGAATTGCATTGTTCTGTGGATAAGAAAGGACTTCAGATGAATGGAAAATTTTTCAAAGTTTTTTTTTTTTTTTTTTTTAAATCACATTAATCTTTATCTAACATTAATGCTTCTTTCTACAAGTAAAATTCATGGTATAAAATGGAGAAAAACATCTATGTTAAACTGCATAAATTCAATTCCTTTTGTCAGCAAAGAATCAAAATTTCTTCAAAGTTGTTCATTGTGGAGAAATTTTAGAGTTTATTCGGGTTTTGCTGCTACCCAGAGATTTGTTTCTATGTCTATACTTTCACCACTGGCTCACATGGAGGCAAAGCATTTCATCCACATCAGTGCTCTTGCAGTACAATAATTGCTGCGTCCTAGATTCTGGTTCTGCTACTTTCAATAAATGCCCTATTTTTATTTTTTTTAAAGATTCTTAGGAAAAAAACTCTTTCATAACAGCTGTAAAGCTTAATTTTTTGCCTTTAGTTTTCCAGCTGTGACAGCTCAATATTCTAATCAGCCCAAAATAGAAAAGGGACTCAGGCACGTCATAGTTTTTATCCCTTCAAAGTCACTTTTATCTTGATCTCAGTGATTAGTTTTTTGCCACAGAGCAGCGAATATTATGAAGATGAATTTTACAAGTAACTATAAATTTATCTATATTTATTAATGTTTCACTTAAAGGTGCATAAGAAAACAGTTTTAGAAAGCATTTCTGCATGTGAATATTAAAAAAAGGGTGTTTATTAATGGATATTTCTTTTGAAAATTAGAAAGATTCACACAAGATTTTTTCCTTTCAAACTGGTGAATAAAGTATGAGGTCACCATGCATAGAACCTTTCCAGTAAATCTATTTATTAGAGGATTAGATGCTTCCCACCTGGAAGTTCTTTACCTGAGGTCACCCTAAAGTTTTTCACTCACCAGCTGTCAGGAAGGGGATGGATATTGTGCCCTTTGCTGCAGCACGGAGAGCCAGGCCATCCAGGGCAGCTCTCTGACCTATGTCAGTGGTGCCTCTTCTACTTCATGCTCTGCAAGTCTGAATAAACCATCCTATGGTTTTCCACAACCTCATGGTTACTTAGAAGTGTTCTCAAGTCATGGCATTTCAGCTCCTCTACCTTCCTTTACAAATCAAAGGCTACTTTACTGTTTCATAGCTCCAAACAACTCCTTCAGCTCTGTTTACAGCTTAGTGCAATTACAAAATACCCTGCTGTGCACAAGCACAGACTACACTGATTGTTTTAGACAGACAACCTCAAGTGACAAAAACAAAAGTTTCCTCAACTTACTCTTTATTTCTTTCTGATGTCACCCCTTTTCTCAGACACTGGAGACATTCTCTTCACAGACCGAGACTAGCTTCTGAGCCATCTTGAAAGTTTGCCTCTCTTTTCCAGGTTTTCAATAATTAGGGAAACTGGAAACTTCTGGCAAATACTACAATACAAAAAATATTCATAAAATTCAGGTTTCTCTAAAGTCACTGTGATGGAGAAACCAACTATGTCACATATACTTCATTTGCAGACTGCAAAAACTCCTTTCTATGTGGAAAAGTTTAGATTTTCCTCTCCTGTAAGCTGAGGAACCTGTAACTTAATCTTCTCAGGAGACATAAATGTGCCAAAGAGCTGGAAAAGAAGGAGAAAAGGAGGAAAAGGAAAAGTGAGGATTGATTTATTTCACACACATCCCTACTGTTTGACTGCTCTTTTGAGAAATCTGGCATCAAAACTGTTCTGCTTTCCTCTTATCTGCAAATCTCTTTGACAAACCAGTCAGACAGACACTGTAAAACTCAGGATGGATAAGCTTCCTCATCAGTGGCATTTCTGGTGTTTTAGTGTTTATATAGAGAGTGGAGTTTCAGTCCATGTGATTCAATGGAAAAGGGTAATGAGGCTGTACGCCTTTCAGACCTTCAGTTTCCCACAGTGAACTGTGTTAGTTATCCAAAAACAAAGTGTAAAAAAAACCCCAGCACATTCATCCTACTGACAGAAGGGTTCATTTTTTTTTTTTCCCCTGTTACTTTGTTAAGCCATGAGGCCGGTTCACCACCAAACATCTAAACACAGCAATGCTTTGAAGGATTCCTTAAAGAGACATTTGGTGAAAATTTACCTTCTTAGTACTTGCTTAGTCCTTTTGAATATCATTTCTATTACCATATGTTACCATACCATACCATACCATGGAATAGTGTGTGTCTGTGGGACTACTGACAAAGGAGAAATAGGGAGAAATAAATTTGCAAGAAGTGCACATGAGAGCTCCTAAAAGTCACTGGTTTTGGAATGCTTCACATGCTAGATGGGATTTGTGGGCTGCAAATGGAAACTTGTCAGGCATGGTGGAGGAGGAGGGCTCTGGAAGGAGGATTTTTTTATGTATATATTGAAAAGCAATTTCAAAATGAAAGGTAACTTTGATGCTCTACTCTTTCAGTCCAAACATTACTGAGTAAATAAAGGTTATGCCTACCGGATGCTTAAGTACTTAAAGATGTATCTCAGTAGACAGTAACTTTTTAAAAAATGTGCAGTCTAACTTCACAAAGGTGCTCAAGATTAACTGGTTCTTGATGCATTATTTAATTTCACTAAAATTTCTTAAAAGTGCATATCTCAGAAGTGCAACATGGTTCTCAAACTCTGACTCTGGCCAATAAAAATCTTCAAAACATAAATCCATTTTAAACTTGTAAACAAATGCATTTGTGTAAAATTTCTCTTCCTTTCTTTCATATTAGTAAAGATATTGACCACGTGTTGATGTACTAATGGGCCAGAAGAAATCCATTTGAATTTATGAGCATCTTCTAAGAGAGCCTATAAAACAAATATTCCATAGTCTTTGCCATTGGCTCTTGAAATCAGCATGATCAAATCTGAACAAATCCAGAGAAAAAGTCTGAAAATTTTTACTATTAATAGTAAATATTCCCATGAAGGATAAAACCTTAGTTTGAATTATAAAATGGAAAATAAATACTTGTTATTTTCATGTTCAGGTCCATATGTACAGAAATAAGCTCTGAAAGAAAGAACTATTTTAATAGGATTCCATATGATTTTTTTCCCCAATTATATATTTGATTATGAAGGAAATATTGCAGTTATTCTTGTCTAGAGGTTTCCTGAGCAAGCTAGCATTTTCAAGAACAAGAACACAGATGTTCACAGATTACTGAGGAAACAAATGAACTCTGGAATATTTTAAAGATAGATGCTTTTTCTGTGATTAAAAGTTAAAGGGTTGTTTGCATTATTTTATTTATTAAACATTTTTATTTATTAAAATAGATAAAACATGCTATGCACAGGAGGTAAGGATCCATGGGAGGACCAGAAAACAGTAAAATTGTGTATGAAATGCAATTATTGCTTCATAGCATTAGTAGTAAGGGCAGTCATCATTTTCCAGTTGATTTGGTCAATTTGTTTCTTCTATCACTTCCCTCCAGAATCATGGTTGCATTCCTTATCCCCAAATCCTACAACAGAGTAAATTTTATAATATCTAAACCAGTGTGTAGGGACTATGTTATCAAGTTCAAGGGTTTTTTTAATAGACATGATTTAAAAACCTTGTTCAGTCTGATACTCCTTAATAATTTATGCCTGTTCAAATGACAGAAAACTTGTAAAGCACTTTACCAAGCTCTGCAGTAACTTATTTTACTTGACATCCTACAGAAAATGCAGCTAACTGGTAACAGGTTCTCCTATTACAGAGACCGATTTTAGTTTGAGAAAAATGAAAGTGACATTTGGCAAATACCAAAGTTCACTGGTTACAAAAGTGAAAATCAGAAAGGGATACAACATGCTGCTTACAAATCTGAATTTATAAAATCTGTATAGTTATAAAAGAAAACAGACATTTTTTGCAGGAAAAACCAGCTCAGTAGTGTTTCGCAGAGATAGAATTTACATTTACAAGAAGAATCCTTGAGCTAAATTAGGATTGTTTGTCACAGATTCAATGCATTTTGTGATTTCTTATTAAAACACCTATTATTTGACCCAACTGCATTGCTGAAGACCAGACCAAGACATTCATTCTGTAAGGAAGAACTGTGAGACCACATCTTCAGACTGCCATTGACTCATTTAATTTCTGAGTTTAGTGATCCAGAACTCATGATTTAAGAAACGGCAGACAGCAGAAACTGATAAAAAATAGGCTGTATAGAAGGTTGGGGAATAGAAAATCAACCCTGGCTTGCCTGGAGATGGTTGAATAACTCTTTGAAAGTCTTTCAACAAGTTGTTACATAATTATCTTATGTAAAGTGGTAGATAGGAATACACATAGACATAGGAAGGGGAAGGGACTTATGGCTGTTGCCATCACATAGAGAACCTTGATAAATAATCTTGTGGGGTTTTTTGGGATTTTGTTTGTTTGTTTGTTTGTTTGTTTTTGTTTTAGTTTTTGTTTTTGTTTGTTTGGGGTTTTTTTGTATTTTTAGATTTTGACTCAAGGATATACTGTGAATGGAATGTCTAGACTTGCAAAATTCTTTGAATAAGTAACAATATATTACACTTTAGTTCTTATGCTTGTACAATAGACCTAGCCCTGCATAGCCTTAGAAACTCGCATCTTGTCTTTTCACAGGGCTGAACAAAGAAACACAATTTTATAGATGACAGAAGTGACATATGGGGCTTTGAATATTCAGCCTTCCAGAGGATGATCAAAACATTTTGAGTTTGGAATTAATTCTAAAAAGTAAAGCATAATAAAGAAGCATTCTATGTGCTTCAAAAGCAAAGATCAGTGATAAGAGCAAATCCATTCCTGTTTAAAACAGGAAAAAACTTATTCAAGTTTACTATTGCTTTTCGTTCACAAGGATTTTCTGTTACAGTTCATTGGTCTACTCAATCTTATTTTAATTAAAACTACTTGCTACCCTAGACTTAGGCTAATCCCTGAGAATTACAGACACAAACAAGTATATAAACAAGAAGAGAGAAAATAATTACTGATAGCTACTCATGGAGAGCAGATCTGGTCTCTTTCAGGTTATCGCATGTATTTCAGAAGTGAGGATTGTCACATAGGTGGACATTTAAGATTTTGTTTCAAAGTAACCCCAAAGCATGAATGTCCACAGTTTCTCTCTGGTCTAG
The DNA here is from genome assembly GCF_017590055.1 of Onychostruthus taczanowskii. Taxonomy (NCBI): domain Eukaryota; kingdom Metazoa; phylum Chordata; class Aves; order Passeriformes; family Passeridae; genus Onychostruthus; species Onychostruthus taczanowskii. The sequence continues at coordinate 52,113 of NW_024497519.1, forward strand.
ATCTAAATAGCTACAGCAAACCAGTGCAAGAGAGTGAGGGAGGGTGAGAGGCAGTGGGAGAATCAAGGGTGGAAAGGACAGAATGAATGTAAAGGAGAGCAGCACAATCACATAGCAATATGTTCTGACTGTTGTATTCTCCCCATTAAATATTCCCAAGCATTCTTCCTCAATGTATAAATAGTTCTGTTTCTGTTCAGGGCTGCTGTACTCTACCTGTTGAGGCAGGTCACAAACAAGAACCACTTCCATGGTACAGTCAATGAATTTTTGAATTATAATTATTTCAGATTTGCTCTGTTTCTTGCAGATTCAGCAAGTAAAACATCTGTATTTACTACAGAGATGTAGAGTGAGATGTGTTCAGTTATCACTGGACTTTAAAATCCTCATGTCTCCTAGGTGTGTTTGGGGAGAAGAAAGGAAATTGAACTACAGAAAAGACTGTTATGTTGACTTCATCAGGGAGTCTCATGGTTACAGAGACTGGTTTACCTGCACAGGTCATTTCAACACAGAAATGAAGGGAAGAAAGACTTAACACATACTATTTGATGATAACAAGATCATTTATTAAGATGAGGCTTTTCTCTTACTTTTGAACTATCATAAAGTGAAACCACTGCGCATATTTGTAAAGATCATGTACAAACTACTCCTGCTGTAGCCAGCAGAAAGTAGGTGGGAAAAAACCTGTTTAAGACAGTGTGGCTGATTTATTTATTCTCTTCTAAAATCTATTGTTTGAGAAAGTATTGCACACAGATAACTGAAAAATGGTACAAGAAATGGAGTTGCCTTTGCTTATTTATTAAATGGCTATCAAAGGAAAACTTTCAAAGCAGTAAACAAGTTTTGATTCTCTACTGACTTAAGATGTCCTTTTGTAAGGTGTCCTCTAAAAATTTCTTTATCTGATCCTGGGTACACAGATTAAACTTGGAACAAATTGGCAACAAAATTTTTGTTGTTCCTTGCCAATGTCTTGTCAGGAAACAAAAACATTTGTCTCCATAAAAGTCAAAGGAAATTATAAAATTAAGAATTATTTATATATTGTTTATCATCTTGCCTTGCATAAGATTTTTTTTCTTTTAATGGACAGAAGGACAAAAAAGAATCACACAAAACCAATTGAAAGAAACAAAGATAAATCTTGAAATGGGAAATAGAACTGCGTTAAGTATCTTCACATGTGCACTCCAATCTAAACTAACCTTGCTTAAAATCACGACTTTCATAAGATTGGAATCCCCTGGCTGAAACAAAGGAATGCAATGAATCTGGTTTGTTTAGCTCCTTCACCAGTCCTGAGGATGCCAAGTTTTGATAATTATACTTCATTAGCTGGAGGAAAGGTTTCTCCAGTGCTCCCTGATAAACAGCTGTGATAGCAACCTCAAGAGCCCAGTTACCTGTCAGTCCTTCCTTTCTGCTATATTCTTGCTTGTACATAAAGATTTGCTCTACTGCCTTGAATAATTGTGCCTTCAACTTCATGTATCAGAGTAATTTACAAAAAAGCATTCATTAATAAGAACAAATGAGTAGAGGATTAACTATTTTAGTTTATTTTTTTTAACACCCTTATTATTGATTTGGAATACTAAGCAACAGCAAGCCACTGACAAATAGAAATACAGTATTAATTCCTTATATATGTTATTCATTCCTTCACTTCCCACCATATAATTAAAATTATCCATGGATTTATGACCAACACATTTTACCAGGAATTCAATGATTCTTGCACATTTGAAAAATTTTACTGTTTTCTAATCCAAACTGCTAAAAAAGAAAAGGCTTGTAATACAAGAATAAAAGAAATGGGTTAGGAACAAAATTTTAGATAATAAACACTTTATAAAAGGAAAAGAGAATTTTTTTTTTTTTTAATATATGCTTTGACTATGGAATATTGTCTTTTAGAACATTTCAATGTCCCTTTTAATTGAGTGTTTAAAAAGACCTGGAAACAGATTTTTTAAAAAAGTTCTATGTAAAACTGATTTATTGAGATTAGTTGTCCAAATGGTTTGTATTTGTGCAAAATGTCCATGGCAGCAGTAGCTAAAGAAAGCTGTTAGAAAGTAGCATTTTAGTCTTCCTAATACTCAAGGGACATACTTTGTGATAGCTAGGCTCTCTACTGATAAACAGGAAACCTCTAACAGGTAATACAGCAGCTATTCTTGAAACAACAATGAAGGGTTGTTTAACATCAGAAATGTTTTAATTGTGAAGCAAGGACTGATCCTGGAAGCCTGGAAACCTCCAGGAAGCCTGGAGGAAGCCACTCAGGACCCTCAAGCTGTTTAAAAGGTTAAAGCATAAAAAGAAACTACCCATTGCTGGGGAATTGAATAGCAGTTTGGGAACAGGAAAAACCCTGGGATACAATGCTGCTGCTCCTACAGAAATAGTGTTTTCCCAAGTTCAGAACAGCTTTTCCACATTTCACCTATACAATCTCAGCTTTGTGGAATGCAGGAATACAAGCTGGAATGACTGGAGATCTAATTCTTAAATTTCTCTCAAGTTCAGGAGAGCAAAGCTCATGACATGTCTCAGAACCTGTAGGAATTTCATATAGTTTGACCAGTCTCTTCTTCTGGAATGACAATATACCTAACAGGTAACATGCAGAAGGTGAAGCACCCAGTGTCTGTGTCATACTGCCAGTGTCAGTTTGCAGACCTCAGAAACTGCACCGTGCATGGCAAAAATGTATAGGACTCCCAGCCTGTGTTTTTTTGCCACCTGAATTAGCTCACACCAACAATAAAGAAATCTCAGCCATAAGCACTACAACAGGCTGAGCACTGAAGCATGATCTGAAACTCTCCCAGTCCACAAAGGAGAAATCAAGTTCTGAGCAACAGCGCAACACTGGTATTTTTGCACTAAACTTGTAATTTCTGTTTGAATTACAGAGCATCTTTTGAAAAGACATATTGTATTGATTTAGGAGTTTCAGGTGGAACGGAAATAGTTCCACTGTTAATACAGTGCTTTATTTTCAGTTGGCATTCACCTCCATCAGCTTCCTTCTCTTGATCTCTTTACACTTTCTTTTCTGCTAAAATCTATAAATCTTTCCTATGTAGATACTTCGAAAATGAGATCAAGTCACAGGCTAACCTCCTGTTAGACTATTTGATGGATTGATACCTTAAATCTTCCACAGGAGAAGGAACTTAAATCTTACCCTTCATAGTCCATTATTCAGATTTCAGACCATCTCACTAGACCTTTTCCAATTTTATATATTGCTTTTAAATATGTCTGTCAGACACAGTAATAGCCTCACTGATGCTATAAAGTGTAAGAGCATTTTCCTCCTTGTCCTAATATTCTTCACCTGCACTGTTCTCAGACTGTATTTGAGAGGTGTTTCTCTAGCTTCTTCATAAATCAAAGGTCACCTTTTTTAAAAAAAAAATGTGGAAATTTTAGGAAAGCATGCCATCCTTGGATGAAATTTTTCCACGTATCTTTTCAACCAAGCTTGTCCATTCAATAGAGATTAATAATTGTATGGTGTGTTTTTAAAATCAGAATATGTGAACTGAGCCAAAAATGTTCTTGGCCTGGTTCTCTGAACAGTGAAGACATCATCCTACTCTGCAGCACTATTTTAAGCATTAAAAAACACGGTCTTCAGTCGATGGAGGACCAGAGTTTTACTCTGAAGCACTTTCCTCTCAAACAGGATATAAATATTTCTTCAAAGATTGCTGTTCAAACAAACGTGAAAAACAAAACGCTGCATGTCAGTAAGCATACCTGGTTCAATCTTTCCCTCAAACATCTTTTCTCTCTGAATGCTAAGACAAACACAGGGTTTTAGAGCACAAAACACTGGGCCAGTAATTTTACACACTGCACTTAGTTGAAATAGTGTGGGAAAGAGATTGCTTTCCCTTTTCCTTTGAAAATGAAAGGAGATGAAAACCAGCCCTATTTTGCCATATGGCTGGGATAGGTAGTGGTAAAAGAATGTGACAGTTGTTGTATCTGCCTGTATCTGTTGGACAAAAGCTTCTTGCTGTATATATTGCATAGTGCCCCACTGTACACCTAGAACTATGTTGAACCAAACACAAGTGGTTTTTTGAGGCCATGAGGAAAAAAATAAGTGAGGCCATCCATATGGAAACATAACAAAAAGCGCTTTATAACAAAAAGTGGTTTATAGATATGGACTCTTTTATCACCAGATTGAAGCTCTGGAGATGGAACTACTTGACCAAGGTCTGAAAAAAAGTTTAAAACAGAGCTGGTTTCATAAGATTTCAAGCATCTGTATCTTCCTTTGAGAGCTTTAAGTGAGAATGTAAATTATCCACATGAAAACCCTTGATATAAGACCACTGTTCTGGGATATCTGAAAAGCATCTAACACATTTTGACAAAAGAATCACTATATTTGGGTTTTCTAGTGAACACCTAAAAATCTATGACAGTACAGCATGCAAAGCATTTTTCAAGAACAGTGAATAATTCAGTGAAATCACAGAAAAACAGGTCTGAATCTTTATTACAGAATTCCTGGACAATCCCCACATCTCTCAAGATTTCATGTATGGTGACTAAACTTCCCCTACTCCAGAATCAAACCCACCAAAGTATACTTCAATGCTATTTATCATTAGGTCTGCTCACACATTTTCTCTTGATTGGTTCTGTTGAAAAATACTTTTTTTACTAAAATGGAAATATTTCGTTCTGTGAAGTTTTGTGGCAGAATCAGCAGGGCTTCATTTACCTGTTTTGTAAAGTAGGATTCAAAGTCACCTTGTTCCCAGCTATGTGCCAGATTGCAGATCAAATCAGCAGGGCCTGACAAATGAGCCAGAAAGGATTCCAGACACCTGTCATGATGTTTCTTCTTCTCCACAAGGTTTTGCAGGATTGGTGAATTTTGAAACAGTCTGCTTCCAGACTGTCTTGTAAACGGAATTCTCCATACAGATCTTGAAAAAAAGAGGACACGTGATGACTGGATAAAAATACACAGCAATTTGCTGCTGCAGAAGGAAGAACCCAGCCTTTTCCACTAAACACAAAGATGTGGAATGCCTTCAACAATACCTGCAGGTACTGTGTATGTACTGACATCTAACTGCCTAGCAGTATCATCTTTCCAGAAAAGTCTTCACTTCCCTGAAGTCCTTTTTGACATAGGCTAGGTCTTTGCAAATATCCATGACACCTTGGATCAAACTCTGTGCTAGGAGGCTATAAAAGGTTTCAGAGCACCAGTTTTCAAATGTACCATTTTAACCTTCCAAGGCTTTCTCTGTTTTGTGGCATTTTTTTGTGGCTTTTTTTGTTTGTTGTGGGGTTTTTTGATTTGTTTTTTTTTTTTTGGTTTGATTTTTTTTTAAAGGAAAAATTAATCCCAAACCAAACCCCTATTCAGTAAATCTAAATTTCGAAACTTTAAAGCATCATCCTGTTTTCTCATTTTCTCATTTGGTATTTGGTTCTAAGCATTGAAAACCTTTGTGGGAGTATTTCTACATCCTATTTGTAGTACAATGTCAAGTAAAATATTATTTCCTCTTCAGCTCATAAAGATCACGTCATCAGTGGTCCTTCATTAACAAGAAAGTGAAGTCCAGAGCTATGCTTGATAAAACTGATGCCTTCCTGCTTTCCATACAAAGCTGTGTTAAATGCTTTCTCATTCCTTAAGAAGAAGCAAGTCTTTTTAAGGTTATTAGTCATGTATGAATTTTTTCCAAGAACTGTAATTAAATTCCTTTTGATACTTGCTCAGAACAATTCAGAGTGCAGCAATTTTGCATTGTCCCAGCCTCCTTTTTCAACAAGATTGTGATTAAACAGCAAATATTTTGAAGCAGCCTTGGAATTAGTCTTCCTATGGGAAACTTAAATCTAACAATACTTTTCTTTCCACAACTGAATACAGATTTTACATCATTGGAACAATTCTCTATAATCAGATTGAAGGTTCATTCTTGCATTTTGCAGGGCATCTTTCTCAATTATTTAGTTTTTATGGAATAATATTTTCCTTTATTTCCAATACTTTAAATTTCTGCAAGGGTTACTTAGGACCAGGACTTAATATGATGTTGTGGTTAGGGTCCAGGCATAACAAACCTAAATTTCCTCTTAGTCATAACTTCAGACTTTTCTACTTTAGTCCTGAATTTACATTAGAACAGTAATAATGGTAAGTTAATTACATTTGAAATACTGAGGGTTTTATATACAAAAATAATAAGTACATATAAACTCCAAAGAAAAAGACATTGACACAGGTTGCCTCTAAGTTGCAAATTAGTTTTACTAATCTGAACTCCTGTTTTACCAACTACCCCCAGGAAGGAAATTGGGAAAAAAAGATATCAGATAGCACATATACAGATTACACCGGGAGTTATAGTGAAAATATTAATAAAAAGCAATGCTTTAAGCGGCAAAATAATTGATAACAGACAACAGTGGATGTCAAAGAGATCCACCTTAACTTTTATTTCATTTATTCTGTTAATTGATGAACTTAAAGCAATAAGTAGTGTAATGTGACTGATATTTACAAATATTAAGGTTTAATCTTGTAAAAAAAGAACACCAAAACTAGACAAGAAATGAGAAAAGTTAAAAATTTTGTCAGAGAAAAAGAAAATTATGTCTAATTTGGAAAAAATGCAGGCTACTCTAGGGGAAGAAAAAACCTGAAACAAGTATCAGAAGAAGGATTCAGCCAAAATCCCTCTTAGTGACTCCAGATAGCAAATTATAAGGAATCTTGCAAAGGAACACAGCAACAAAAAAATGGCAGTGTAAATTTAGGCTGTACGTGTAGAGGCACAATGCTGTGGCCTAGGGAGAAGATTGCTCTAGGCTGTGCAGCATGAGAGAGACCACACCACACATACATCTTATGGGAAGAAGCGCCTCGTGCCAAGGAATTTCAGCATGCTGGAGGCAGTTCAGAGAAAGCAACAGAAATAAACATGTGGTTGTAGGGATTATTTTATGAGGAAAGTTCAAATCACATAAATACCTTGATTTGACTTCGTAGTTACTAGGAAGGAATATGATTACATGCTTCAAACACTTCAGGAGTGTTATCATCAAGGAAGAAGATAAATAGAATGCATAGAAGATCTGGCTCTACCTCTACTTTCAAAATGTTCATATGCTTGAAAACAACTTCTGTATTGTCTTCCAGATGAACTCTTCTTACATCAAATTTTTCTTAAAAATGGGTGTATCAGTATAGAGACCAAACTGAAAAAAAAAAGTTTTTTGTAAAACTAAAAAAATCATTGAACTTAAAACACTGTTTTAATTTTGTGTCCCTTTTAGTTTGGTTTATAGAAGACATTAGGAGAAAGGTTAGCTCTTTCACAGAAGATGAGTCTTTCAAATTTTCTAGATGATGTAGTTCTATTTTATACAAAATACAAATAAAACCTCATTGACAGCAGGTCTGAAACTCAGATGTGCCAGTTCCTAGAGGACTGGTTTAAACTATAAACTATATGACTGAAGGGAGAACTATCTAGAGGGAAAGAAATGGAAATTAGAGGTAGAATGGATCTGAATCAGGATTTTGACCTCTTAATGGTAGGCTGAATAATAGGCTTCAAGAAGAAAAATAACTTTCTTCTTATTCATTTGGGAGACAGGATTTGGTCCCCTTTCTAAGGCTGGAGAGAAAACTTGAAATAATATATTCACAAAAAATTAAAATGAAATTTCTTGCTATCTCAAAATTAATTCTCCATTCAGCTCAACCTAAACCACTAACTGAATAAGGGCTAGATTTATAAACAGTTTTACTGTGGCAAAGTTTGCATTTTTCAACTAAGACAGCTATTAAAAAAAACATGAAACAAGACTAGTTCTCTACCTTAGAATTCATTAGGCTGCAAATACTTCCTGTGCAGATCTGTTTATTCAACTGATATCCACAGCTTAACTGATGCTCATAAAGTCCAAGTCAATTTTAAATTTGATAGCGTTAAATTATTAATGGAAGTGTTCACTCGTGCACATTTAATTGATTAATATGAAGTTAATGGGCATTCTGAACTTAGCTTCACCACTGGGGACTTAGAGCTGGTAAAATTAGTCTTTCTTAGTGGAAAGATGTTCGATCTGGGTATGAGTATAGCAACAAGCCACAATTAAATCAATAGCCAGAGTCATGTTGGTAGGACTCCTAATAAACATAGTTGAGTCAAAATCTTCAAGCTTACTGGGAAGGGCAAGAATTTTGACCTTCTTTCTTGAATTAAGGGACTTTGTGATGTGCACCTCATTTGTGCACTTATTACACATTTCCAGATACAATTTAAGACACAAGCACAGAATTTAAGATGTTAATACCTTTCTGCTAAGATGTTGTCAATACCTTCTGCCAAGTAGAAAGCATAAATGTGATGAATATGTAGTTCCATGGTGCTATGGGATACTGGACTAATTCCAGGTTTACCTACATATAGATCTATTTGATGAGTTTCAGGCAATACATTTTTTAGCTGTTGACTTTTATTTCAGGACAACTCATTTAAGTCAAACTATCAAACTCTCACTGAATTCAAAAGTAGTTATTGTTAAAAGTAGCTAAACTGTATTATATTATTGGCAAGAAAATCAATATTCATCTATTTCTGTTGACAGAGGAAGCTGATCCACCATGTTAGAGAATCACATTGAAAAAGAATTGACTGTAGCCCCAAAAACTTTTGAAAGCATTGGGCTACATACTTCTGTAGGGAAAACATAAATATGAGCCTCACATGCAGAAATATCTCCAAAGAGCAATAAAAAAATGTCAAGGATATTTCTATGCAAGGTTTTTTGACATGGTTTGCTAGTTCTGTTTCCACTTTTTTGGGCAAGAAAATTGTGTTTTGTCTATGTACACTGATACTGTTCATGATTCAGTTTAACACTTCTGTGAGATGCTTGCCCAAAATATTTGTGTTCTTCTACAAGAATTTGGAAGCTTTTCCCACGTAATCAGCATGGACTCCCCTGCAGCTATTTTGCTACATAACTTACAGGGTGAAGTGAGTATAAATTGATGGTTTACTCCTAATGCAATTGCAGACAATCCAGCTCTTGTCAGACTAGATTGGGTCTTTCTAAACACTTAGACAATTCTGAAAGTATTTATTCCACCCGCATTTTTTGCCACAAAGGTATTATCATATTTTGAGAAGAAAAGCTAAAAAAAAGTCCCAATACTGCTTCTCCCTCTCAGAGAAAGTAACAATTAGATTAGGTAATAGTTCCAAGGGCTTTTTCCTATGCCTAAACAGAACAAAGCTTTGAAAGTTAAAACGCTTGTGTGTATTTATATGCTTATACCCTGAGGATGCAATATACTGTAATCATTCTTTTTTCAACAGCCATTGATTCTTCTGCACTGGTCAATACTTACTTAATTCCACAGCCTATTATACAGATTTCTTGGTTCTTGCATTCTATTTGGTATAATCCATTAAATGTGATCCAGCCAACCATTTGTCTGAATGTCCTTGAGCTTCACAGTGAATCGAATGATCATTTCCTAAACAGTCTTGCATTTCCAGCAAAAACAAAACAAAACAAAAACCCAAAACCAACCAAACAAACAAACAAAAAAAAAAAGGTGCAGATTTTGGTAAGCATGAAACACTTTTATTATTAAATTATAATGATACTAAAAAATAGGGAATAAATAGCTGGAAATTTTTTTGCATGACAGGTTTGCATTTACAATAACAAAAACCCTCATCAGAGCACAACAGAAATGGATTTGATCTGCAAAATGAGGGTTTGGTTCTCCTCTTTTGCAAGACTGTTTTTTCCAAGCCTACCAACCTTCTGGATTTATGCTGTTTGTGGTCTCTCACTAGAGTTTGATTCTTCTTACCAGGTCTATGTTATTTAGAAGTCACACATGTGAGAAGAAGACAGTACAACAGATAGAAAAGAGTAAATAAGTCACACTATGTGGCACTAATATGTAGCATACTGTATGTCCTTTATTGTCACACAAGTCATTCTGGAAAAATTACTGGGACAATTTGGATAAATAAGCCCCAGCAAGTGTGCAGTTTTTGGCAGAAAGAAGGTTAGTCTTTAAGCATTCTTAATGGATTCTGTTCATGCTAAGGTCTTACTGTTATATTTTCATTTTAAATGTGAGCTATTTCTATACATTTCTTCTGTCTCATCCACAGAACCACAAAGTCTGTGTATTTTCTGCTTATGGGGTCTGTGAGAAAGCATGGAGATAGTTAGGCCATATTTAACTTTTCCTACTCATTTGAAGAGAAAAAACCGAATCTTTTAGTTAATCCATACCCACCTCCAGACACACACTATGAAAAGCTGAATAATATGTCTGAACTTCTTGATCAGAAGACACAAATTGTCTTCTTCACAACAACAACCGTGTACACTTATACAGCCCCAATTAGAAGGATTCTTTCTGATGCTTTTACCTCCCAGTCTAATGGCTCTCTAGGAGAAAATAAATAGAGGAGGCTTTTGTTGCTTGTTCTTTATTGATAGGCAACAGTGTAACTCCAGCAGAAGAGAAGCATCAGCAAAAAGAAAATCCAGCCTTTGCCTATAGTCATTAGTCATGACCAGCTGACAATTCATGGAATGAGGATATGACTAAAAATATTATCAGGACCTAGGAAGAGCATTCGTACAGAACAGATAGAGAATTAAAAGTGGATTTACCCTTTGTTTTCCTGACCTCACTCTTCCATACTTGAATTACACATTTATCATCTTCAGTGAGAACACTACAGTATGTTAGCACAAAACTCAGGGGAGAACATGCTAGCAATATTCAGGATTGATCTTCAGGGAAAGAACTAGGAAGTGCTATCTTTATTTAGTAAGATGAAACAGCTTCCCTAATCCTTAAAATAGAGGGAGAAAAAAAGCCATTTGTAGGTTTGGGGTTTTTTTGGTTTGTTTTTGTGGGTTTTTTTGGGTGATTGGTTGGTTTGATTTTTGTTTGATTTTTTTTGTTCTCCCCTACTCCAGCATAATTTGAAGATATTTGACCAATTGACAAAGAAATCAGGAATGTTAGACATCTTAAGCAGGTGCCATGATATACAGTAGTACTGAATGAACCATGACTGAATGATTAATATTCTGCCTACTCCTGTCACAATGCATATTTTCCCTTCTTTTTAAGGACTGACTGAAAAGTTGGCCTAGATTACAAAAAACCTTAAAAACAAGTACTGGCATTTAAAAAAGGAAAACTAATTCATATTCTGACTAATAAACCCCCCAGATTTTTACTGAACCCTGGTATGGCCACTATTTCCATTACATCATCATCAGAGGATATTGCTACATGGTGATCTCTGTAAAGATTAAGAAGAAGACAACTGAAAGGTGAATTGTCTGTCAGTAACAGGGTGATAACAGAGGAATTTTAGAGGCAGTGAAAACAATGAACTCTGGATACTCAGCAAAGACCGTTGGCAAACTTTCATTTGGAGAGATTCAGTGTCTGCACAGAGTTGTCTCTGTGCAGGCTCAAAGGATAACCAGAAGGAATTAGTTCCTGATTCAGCCAGGCATTTAAGGACATGAATAGTCCCATTGAAATCAATGAGATTACTCACTCACTTGAAGTTAACCACATACTTAAGTATCTTTCTGAAGTGAATGCCTAATGGATGCCTACACTTGCAGAACAGTCCTAGGAAACTGGTTTGCCAGAGACTGGCTACAAATCAGCTTTGTAATGTTTGCTTGGGAACTCTGTCAAGAACTTTCCCATGAATAAGTACCTTTTTCGATCCTGCTGAACTGCCAGGACAGCTAGGGGCAAGTAGGTAAAACAAATTAAATAGTCCTTTGCCGTATTCTTTAAGAAGATTATGCTGCGGCACAAAGTAAACTCTTCTCACTTTGCCTAGTGTGTCAAGAAAGCCAGTTGTTTTCCAGACTAGATTTTCTTGTATTTATATCTTAATGAGTGCGCTTATTAGTGTAGCAAATACTCCTCCTGAGAAGCACTTCTAAAATGAAATTAAAATGCTGACGGATTTGTAAGATTTGAAAAATATTATTCATTTGTTGTTTTTTTTTCAGAAAGACAAAAATACCCCAACACTGTTGTTCCAAAAGTCTCCTATCAGTGTGAAGAATGAGCATTCTCCGTTGAAAATAAACTGAAGCCACATTACTGAACAGATACTATTAGTCTTATCTAAATTCAATTAGTTCAATGAAAGGGAGAAACCAGTGTCCATGCTTTTGGGTTATGAAAATGAGAAACTCAAAAAAATAAATGAATCATTAATTTAAAATAATTTTAAACAATTTAAAAATGTAAACAGTAAGTGCTTAATATTACTACAACAATAAACTCGAACACAGAACAAAAGTCCTCCTAATTTCCAAGATGAGGCTAACTGTCCAAAAATTGTAAACATAAAGCATAAAATACATAGAAAAATGCATGAACATATACAGTATAATTATATACAGTATAATTATTATATACTGTATTATATACAGTATAATTTTTTTTCCTTACAGGCTGAAAACCATCAGCCATGTTTGAAGATGAGATACCTGTAGCAGAGAACACTATTTTGTCAGAATAAAAAGGCTGTCCTAGACAAAGTTACGTGACTTAGGTACTCTCGGCTTTATTCCAATCTGCACTTTGAACTTCCCTCACTATCAAGGAAAAGTGACAAACCTTTGTAACTTATATAAAAAGCTTCATATAAAAAACATAGAGAATTCTCTTTTTTTGTTTGTTTGTTTTAAAATTTATTTTTAATTTCTTTGTGGAAGAGACTAGACTTTTTCACCTGCTATTTTAATGTTTTGACACAATAAAGACCCATTTTGTATACAAGCTGATGATAAAAAACAGAACACAGACTGCTGCTGAATTATGGAATTGTAAACCTTTAAACTTCATCTTTCACCACTTTTTGGCTAGTAAAATTCTGTTTACTGTACTGATTAACACAAATCAGCAGCTGGTAAAGCCTGAAGTGCAGTTTTGAGAAGGCAAGGTGGGTTGAGTAGTAGCCGGCTATTTCTGTGCCAGGATTCCTTCCCTGAGTGTTATAAATAGAGAAAAAGCTTTTTTCCCAGGCTCTTTCTGAGGTGAAAAAGGGAAGTAGCCTGGGACAAGAGGTAGAAAAGACAAGCAAGATGTAGCATTTTAAGTGGTTTGTCAAATTATCCTCTATATGTCTAGAAAAAGAATGTGAAAAGGCGTCTTGTGAGTGTACATATCCATGAGATCCGCAGTGGAGATAGATGAGACGAGATTGTTTTGCCAGTTCCTGCCTTTCAGGACTGATCCTGCTTTGTGATTTTGGTTCCTAACCAGCATCTGGAACCTACATGACACCAGCATCTATTGACATTGGCTGTGTTATAATCCTTTCTCTCCTCTCTCTCCAGCTCCTAATCTTTCTCACTAAACAGTTCCCTTCAATATCATACAAATGCCAACTTTACACATAAATAAGCCGGCGCTGATGGAAATGTGTGTTCCTTTTCCAGGCCTGGTTGTGAGAAAACGCTGTAAAGCAAGATGTAGTCTTCATCTGAGAACACGGCTTCTGTTCAATAACATGTCAAGTTTGTCAAAATTGTCTGACTGAAGCCCTTTATTATCACACAGTGGTGAAATGATTTGCCTGAAGGGGAAACAGAGCATTAATAAATGTGCATTCATTAATGCATTGTGGATTGTTCATGACAGTCTTTAATGGTACAGTCTTCTGTGTACTGCACATTCCAGATACCACCTCAAGTCCTACTAATTAATATTCATCAGTATAGAAGCATACAACTCAATTTGGGATTTGCAGCACAAATCAGCCATTCCCAGTATGCCTCACTGACAGCATTTCCAGGGCTAGGTCATATGCCACCAAGTCTTAAAACATGTCAGTATGTTCTGTTTACCTTGTCAGTGGCTCATCAGCCTGATGTCATGGCAAAACTAGCAATTCAGGCTTTAAATACTCACGTTATAATGTCAAGATTAGCATCCACTTAGAAATGTGGAGGGAACCAAACTTGTTTCTTTCACTGCCCTAACTGCCATGGTAAAAGATCTGAAATTTTGGATGTTGCCTTGATAATTCCTATACTAATTTTTAGCTCTTTGAAAAAAATACAGGAAATCTATCTTTCTAAATAATTCCAAGAAATAACAACAAAGCTTTAAAAGCCTTGCTACAGCTTTGTAATGTTTGGTAAAACATTACAAAAGGTAAGGGAGCCCCCCACCTGCCTTATAATTTACTGTGTCCTGGATTTATTGCATTATGGAAAAGAGAACCACAAAAATCAATGAATTCATGTTGTGCAGAAATGTGAGGAAACCTTGGTCCAGGATGGATTTCCTTAGCAAACTGCTTCAAGTTGATTTCTTACCATGGAAATTCAAATGCATACTAAAATATTTCATGCATGCTTATCCAAAGGTACAGAAATTCCAGCATCTTAACAGAAAGTCCAACTCCAGGCATGGTGTTAGCATTATTCAGTAAATGTCTTGGTGGTTCAAATTGCCAAACACTTAAAAGCACAGAAAAAGGGAAGGTATCTGATTTCATAAACCATAGATTAGAGCAAACATAAGTTTTTTACCTTACCATTGCACAGGGTAGAAAGGAGCTACCCAGACAACCAAACCCCACCCCACAACTGAACCCCCACAACATGCAGCCACCAAACATTTGCCCATAAGGAAGCCACAAATACAGTTTCAAATTCCCTGTTGTTTTTAAGATTCACCTCTGGAAACCAGTCTGATTATAACTGTCTTCCGAGACCTTTGCTAGTGCATACTTAACTGGGATCAATGGCATAGTCTGTTTATTCAAATACTCTATCCATATTCAGTCACTCCCTTATCTGTGTGCTTCACTTCACACACAAGAAACTGCACTCCCTGCATAGCTTATATTCCCTCTCTGACATAAAAGAATGGCAAGAATTGTCCTTCAGCAATTCCAGGGGAACATTCTAAATTTTAATTAATTTCAGAGCAAAAAGTATCATGGTAATATTTTCATAATTTTTTTGATAGTATCTTTCTCTTTTAGATGTAAAGGGTCATCAATAAATCAGTCTTCCTTTTAAAAACTGACTCACCCTTCAGCTTTCATCAATTGCCAGAGTAACTTAAGCTATGTAAGACAAGTGGAATTATAAGACTGAAAACCCTAGGCTTACATTACGAAAAAAAACCAAAACCCCAAAACCCCCACTATCTGAAAGTGTTTCTCAGCTCCATCTTTCCTGATGATCGTGAGCTGAAGAGCAACCAGTTCTATGTGAAGATTAAACAAGTTGGTAGCTTCCCATGTAGCATTGTGACTCATTCTGAAAATCTCTGTGCTATATCAGCATGTGGAATACCAGAAAGAAAGTGACCCAGCAGTGACTCTGGTAAGCTTCATGTACTGAAGCAAATATTTACATTAATTCAGACAACGTGGAGCTGGGGTGGCACAATGAAAGCTATATTTGTCCTAAGAGTTATGTCACTGTTCCAAACACAGCTTCTCTGTGCAAAAAGTGAAGAGCATTTTAATTACCCTTCTCCTCCCCCGTCATCAAAATATTTTTAGGATTACTTGACTGTGCAAACTGTGATAGTCAGTTGTCAGGAACAAAGGGCACTGTATTTCTGAAAAAAAGAAATGGTCTGAGCAATCAAAATTCTCAGAGATGCACAAAAGGTTAAGAAGTTCTCCCTATTTTGATCACTTGTGATATCAACTGGGCAGTTAATAACTTCACCTAAATAACTGGATTGTAAAGTATATACATATCGTGAAAGTCCTCTCACATTCACTGGAAAAGCCTGCCTTTTAGAAAAAAGTGAGCCTCAGGAAACGAATAGGGGAAGAATAAATATGAACTACTGTTAAATAGCTTTTTATATTCATGCACTACTTTAATATAACTGTAGCAGTTTTTCTTCAAACATTTGAACAGTTCCCTGGAAATCAGTATGTCTTAAGGACAGAATAAGCAGTCTGGAAAGCCAGACTCCCAAATGCCAGGTTCATTTTTTTTTTTTCCCTTGGTATAACAAACATTTTTAGACGGAATTCAGTAAAATGAAAATGCAGAGGAAGTATTCAGATTTGTTCTCTATATATAAAACATTTAGTCTGCCTCCTGCAAGCCTGGCCATGGGGTCAGATCTGTCTGTAACATTGAGATCCCCTATGACTTCAATGCACACAGCAGTGGGTGTATTGATAACTATTCTTTTATTGTCTCTCTCTTCCTTCCTTTCCTAGAAAAATGTCTTTGATTTGCCTTTTTTTCTTTTCTTTTTTTTTTTTTCTTTTATTTTCTTTTTTTTGGTGGTTTGTTTTGTGGTTTATTTCCCCTAAAAAGGCAGCACCATCACTTTATTACAAGTCCTTCTTTGTGCTGTATTACTTAATTCTGATTTGCCTGATAAGATACATGCTATTGTTTAGACATCACCCAGTAAGATGATGGGAACACTTCAGACAGCAAAGCTTGAACAAAGAATTAACCAAGTGATTTTCTACAACTTATCTCACAGATAGCATTTATTGTTCTCTTTCTGTAGTACTGGCTCTTGGAAATTTACTTGGAATGCAAATAAATAGTATTTTTAGAGCCAAAAGGATTTTCTTTCTTTAAAATGAAACTAGTAGCAATGGCCACATTACCAAAATATACAGTTAAATTATAATTTCTAAATTTTAAAAATCTATTTGTAATTCAGTATTTCATGCATTGTTTTAATGCTTTTACAACTTTAAATAGTTCTGAAAAAGCATCACAATATATTATCTGAAAAAAGTAAACATTTTATTCTTTAGGGACAAAACATGCATTGAAGATAAACAGTCTCCAACAACATTGAAGTAAAACACAGGGTACTGCAATACAGATCTAACACAAAAATGTTAAAATGTAACACAAAAACATTTTTGCTTTTGTTGTGTACTTTGTTCTTTGAGTTCATAATTCATTACGCATAATTTACTGTATTCTAACAATAACACTTTCCTTCAAAAAAATCAAAGCAGCATCCTTTTTATATCTGAAATGTTTCCATGTTGTTACAGTTTTCCAGAAGATGAGCAATGGAATCATTGTATAAAAGGATTTAAAAGTATTATAATGTAATATCTGTTAGCTATAAATTTTGGACCCAGCAATGCTGACAAATTTGCTGAGGATAAGTGTTCACAGCTAAAAGCATGATTTCAATCTTTGGGCTCAAGCTTGCTGCTCTCTCGTTGTATGCATGTAAAAAAAATGGGGGAAAAAATTTCAAAACTGCTCATGAATACCACCTTGGTTTTGGCAGCCAGCATTTGAAAAAAAAAAAAAAAAAAAAAAAAAAAAAAAGAAAAAAGAAACACAAGGAAAAAAAAACCAAAAAAACCATCTACAAACCAAGAATAACCCTTCCCTCCCTGCCCTAAAGAAAAATTTTCTTGCTGGTATTTATTACTAGGTATTTGTATCATGTGGTTCCCTAACAATAACTAAAGGACATATCAAACATCCTTCTTTTGAGATCCAGCTAACATAACCAAGTGACATTATAAGTGAATATCAGTTTGGAAGACCAGACATATTTGCTGGAAGAGTAGGAGGACTTAATAAAGATTGCTTACCCAATTAGTGGTATGCCACAGCATAGAAAATTCCATGGTGGGGGAAAGAAATTGTTTTATCTTCACTCCATACATACTTAGTAGGGAAACTTAATCTCTGGCCAATGGGAAGGTCAAGTGCAGGCAGCATTAATCTCTTTTTAATTTATGTAAGGGAAAAGCTTCTGTTTGTTTCAGGGTAGGATGCTCTTAAACTGTTTCTATAGTAAATTCATAGGTATTCTGAGAAAGACAAACTTGCTGTAAGTGCATTTAAAGCAAAACAAAGCCTCCTTTGCTGTAAGGTGATTGATGCTTTCTACTGATCTCATGTTTGTTCGGTATATGCTAATCCCTTATATCAAAGACACATCTTTTAAACTTGGTTCAGAAGTGTTGGCAAGATGAAAAATACTAGCACCAGCTTTTTCTACAGCTTAGTAACTGCTTAAGATTATTAAACAAAACCTCCACAGTTTCTCAGTTGATTACACAGGATTATATAAGATGCAGCTACCAGACTATTTCAGACTCCACTTCACCCATCTTGACTAACCAGTTTTCTTTTTCAAAGAGAAATTCAGAGAAAGATTTTTTTAGACTTCAAATTATTCAACAGCACTTCCAGCATTTTACCACTCCCTTCAAAAGTCAGGGTTTGCTTTAAGAAGATACACCAGATTTCTGTATTTTCTAAGAATCTTGTTTCTATTATAGGACAATGGTAGTTCACCTTCTTGAGGCAGAAATGCTTTATTTTGTTTGGTCTCCTGGTGCAATGTCTCTGGCTTCCTGACGGACGATTCAAGAGCTCCTGCTTGGTTCTTCATAAGCCAGTGCAACCTTGAGATCAATACTAGACTTGGCAGCTAGCAGGAAGATTTCAAAGAATTTTAATTCTTCTTTTGAAAGTGCCTCAAAATGTCATAACAAGACTGGCCTGGCAGAATCTTTGAAGTCCCAGTTTTCAGACGTGAAAAAGCTAGGTTCCCCCTCCCCCCCCGCCCTTCAATAGCTTTTTGTGGAACACAGTACACCCATTTACTAGCTGTAAATCATCCTAAAACAATCATCCTAAAACAGAAAGTGGAATAAATTTACCTTGTTTTTGAGTGTCCCTTATTGTCTCTGAATTACACTTACAGCATACACAGCAGAATGTCTTTCAAAGACAAAACTTCAGTCAGAGGTATAGAAACAGAAATGGACTGGGTGTTGCTTGTCATCTGTGATTTTACAAAGTGTCTTGAAACTGTTTGTCATTCCTGAAAGCAAGCTAAGTCTCAAAAGAACTAAGGTGATGAAAAATGACACAGAATAAATGAATAATATTTACTATTTATCCATGCCTTTTTTTTTTTTTAATTCTGTTGCTTTTATCCATTTGAAACAGACATAGCTTTGTGCTTTCAGATACTTTTCCCCATTCTACTCAATAATTTTATTTTTTTAGTTCTGTAAATAGATCAAAAGTTAAAAGGAAGTCCATTGTGGAAGAGGGCACCTAGATTCCTTTATGTCACACAAGGATTTTGCAAGACCAAGGTCAGTCAGGTATAGAGGAAGGTGGAAAAAAAAAAGTAAACTGTTGCAAAACAAAGTTAACAAGCCAGTAGGAATAGTTGTTTAATGAGCATTGGATTTTCCATTGTCTAAACAGTCAAGTTGTAGTTCACTTCAAAGTTACTTGATTAATTTTAGACGTTCAAATTTCATGGTCTGTCTTTATGTGGCAAGCCAAGAGTGTATCATTATCTTTTGACTATGAAACCCTGTTAATTCCAATTAAAAAATACAAGTCACTCTAAATCTTTGAAGCTTTTATGTTTCCGAAATCAAAACCAAGGTGTTCATGTTCTCGGATATCAGAAACACAACATCTGGAAACACTTGTTTCCTTCTAGCAGTCTTCTGACATCTTTGTTTTGCCACTCGTACTGTTTCTCTACTTCCAGTCAAGAGATATAGAAGGAATAAAAGCTTCTAATCACATGCAGCTCTCACTTTGCTGCTTCTGCTAGTAGGGTTTTTTGTTTCCCTGTCTTGGATTCCCATTTAAGTGGACTTTTAAATCATAATGTGATAAATCTATCACTGATTAAGTTACTCTTTATCCAGTGTTACAGTTGGGAGTGAGTAGGTGACAGATACAACATGTATTTTCCTTCAAGCAATTTCAGCATAGTTTGATATTTGAGAAGCTATGTTAAGAATATTCTTTGATTTTCTTCATATTGAAAAAATTTTATGTACTTGTTTGCCTACTGCCCAAAATCTCAGTTGGAGAAGGAAAGACTATATTGCACATTCACATTTCATTTAGAGAGTGTGTACTTCCTGATCAACTTCCATGCCAAGCAATAAAGGTAGAAAAACTTTCAAGAGAGTCACAGTTTTATATCATGGAGTTCTGTTTAGTTCTATACCCTAGATTAAAATAACTGAAAATAATACAATCTATTTTGAATTCCCAATAAATATTCCACTTAAATTCATCCTGGGAAGAATTTTTTGGCAAGTTTTTTATCATAATGACCAAAGCAAAGTATACATCTTGGTTTTTAATTCTGAGAGACACAGAGAAGTGTCTGTACTGTACTGAGAAGTGATGGAATTGGTCACGAAGCACAAATTATCACTTTTAATTTCTTCATTTTTTACCTTTTCTTTACACTTGATGTTACTCAAGACTGGACAAGATGGATCCCTGGAAATGTGGCTTGGATGAACAGAACCTTACTGGACTACCTCAGAATGAACCAAATCCACATACATCAACTGCTGCATGTACTTGTATTCCTTCAGAACATGCACAATAGTTTTTAAATGCAAGCCTGCCTTTACACTTAGTAAATGTTACTTTAGTGAGGGAATTTCATGCCTTCACTGGCAACAGGAACACTATCAAACTTGGTGAAATCAAACCCTTTAAAATGATGTATAAGTATCAATACCTCTTTCATTGTTTGTTTGCTGGAAATATAGATTCATCACCTGTTAGACTGCCTAGTTAAATTTTAGTCCGTTTTACTCTGATTTTCTTCTTACTGTAGAAGGATAAAATCTTAGGGGATTTCTTATGATTCTGAAGAACTTAAAAGAAAAATCTACCTCCTAATCTTTTCAAAAGCAGGACCCAAGGCAGCCTCAAAAACAGAGGCTCTACATGGAACAGTTACTGTTTTACTTCTCAGCTACTTCCAATATATCTGATTAGCTGCAACTCTCAATTGCACTAGTAGGCACAAAAAAGTTAAGGCAAACTCTTACTTGTAAAACAGGAAAGGAAAAGACAGCAGGGTAACACTGCTAAATTAAAAAAAAAAACAAACCAAAAACAACAACAACAACAACAACAACAAAACAGAATCAGAATTTAATATTAAAATTAGGCAAGAGACAAGAGAACATTGCAAAATGAAAGAAACCCCACACAGAAAAGTTCAGAATACTTTATGTTTCAAATGAAGACAGCTTAACAGAATCAAATTTCACAGCTTAGAAAATGAAAATTATTTTGTAGAGGTATTTTCAAGATTCAGATTTAAGGCTTAATAAAAACAGTGTCTTTGGAAAGGCCAGACATGGTAGTAAAGAAAATGTATGACAATATATATTTATCAGAAGATGTTTTATTAACAACAAATACCAAATTGTTACTCATTCTCTAATGTTTCATTTTAAAGATAAAGCTTTTCCTTGATCACTTCTATAGACTTGTAAATACAGCACGGTAAAAAAACAAAAAAAATTTGTGACAATAAATTAAGAAAATGTGAGGAGGAGGAGGAGGAGGAGGAGGATGAGACAAGCCCAAACCATCAAGGAGGAAATGCATTAGAAGCAATAGAAAAGTTATGCAATAGAATTGAAGTATCATATTATATTCTCCTTCCAATAGGACTTTGGGGGTTTTGCACATGAAATAAAATAGCAGCAAAGAAAAAGGATAAGTACAAGTGCATTTGTGTCCCACTGGAACTTGTTCTTATTAACCAAAACAGTAGTACTCATCAGAATCAATTTTGGGATGCTTATGCAGAGACTGTGAGTCCTCCGTGACAGAAGAATCACTGAATTTGTCCGTATCTGAAGGGGTTTGGTGACCAGGGACATCATCTACTAAGGTGTCCAAATAACTCCCCACTGATATTCCATCCAGTCCATCACTACAGTCTTGTAAACTGTTACAGCTGCCATGGAGGGATGTCTCCTGACTTTCTAGCAAGCTGCACAGGCTTCCACTCAAACTGCTGCCTCTGCTGGCAATGGCTTTCTCTTCAATCATCCACTTGACTGATTCAATACTTTCATTGATGAGTAGGAGCTGGCGCATAAGCTTCACATCAGTGGCTCGGAGATTAACCTACAAGGCAAAAGTGATTTTACAAATTACTCTTTTCATAATCAAGCCAAAGAGCTTGAATGGGCTAAAATAAAACACACACACACACACACACACACACGCAAAAATATCCAACTTTCCTATCTAGGACAAATCTATTTCAGTAACTAGTAAAAAACCCCACAAGCAAACAAACAAAAAGCCCCAAAAGTATACCTATACTAATACTTTCAATAAAGGTCAAGTGGGAACCTAGTCAGCCCCCCGAAACACTCCATTAACAGGACTGATAGTCAATGGCAAAACTTGTATCCGCACTGTTGCAACGCCATTTAGATGAGAAACACAGCTGCTATGACAACTCCTGGTGATATCCTTTCACTAATCAGAGAAGCAAGACACAATGCCATTCCTATTTACCATTACTCTACGTTACTTACAGCTACAGATATCTAGGCACTCACCCCAAGTTATCCTCACTATGGCTACTTGGGCAATGTAAAATTTTCAGATGTGCATAATTTGGAAAAAAGCTTGTGGATATTTAACTTTTACTCACTACTCTTGAGTGGACACTAAAATCTGCTATATAAATGTCTGAGAGTTGAAATATTTCGCTTATTGAAACTGTAACTTTCAATTATTTAAACCTATATCAGAAGAAGGTGATGAAGTTCAGAGTCAACCACGTGTTATAGGCATGGAGCAAGCATTTGCCACAGCTAACTAAATAAAAAGTGGACATTAAGAACAAACTCTTACTTTCTCACTTAGTTGTGGTGGTTGATGCAAGCACACAGAAGTGTTAATAGGAATGCATAGTGGAATATTAAAGTGTTGCATTTCACAGACATATTTGAGTTAGCCATCCTAATGGATGGCTTAATGCCCGAAGAGGCAAACTATATAAAACATTTTTAAGTCACTTCAGCTGACAAATAAAGGTGAGACCTAAGGCTTATATTCATTGCTTTCTTCTCTTCATCTAAAATATCATAGATACTGGAAAAAATAATCTGTGACCCTGTTTTATGTGCCATATTGAAAATTTGAAAGTCTTCATTCAACAGAAAAATAAAGAAAAAAACAAGTAAGATCTATCACATCAGACAATAGATATTTTATACAATTCTCCAAGTCCACAATTGTACAGAAAAAGAGCACCTGTATGGTTCATACACAATGGACTGGAACAGAATGACTATTCTCAGGAAGCAAAGACTGTATCTTGTTTTGCCAAGAGTATAATCTGAACATGATCCTTTCCATACTCAAATGCCATCTTCTCAGTATCTCAAATTTCCCTGACCTGGTACAGTTGTTCAAAAATTATTTTAATGTATTTTTATTCTCTTAGATACTGAAGAAGATTGTAGTGGATCCAGCTAGGACTCTTCCTAGCAGCTGTTGTTTTGTTCTCTGTATCTCTGACTAAATCATGTCAGTAGCATTCCAGTGTTTCAGCTCTTGCTGAGCAGGGAGTGCAATCAAGGCCTTTTCTGTTTTTTCACTCTGCACCCTCAGCAGGTAGACTAGTACTGAGAGAGATGTGTGGAGTGGACAGAAATAGGACAGTTGACCAGAACTCATCAAACAGTAATTTCTTGCCATACAGTGTTGTGCCCAGCAATAAAACCTGTGCATTTAATCTTTCCTATACAGCTGTTGCTTAGGGGTTGGCTTGGTCTACTGGTGGGAGATGTGTCACTGACTTTTCATCACTTGTTAATTTAATTTATTTCCTTAATTTTTAACCTGTCTTTATTACAATCTAAGTTTTTCTCACTTTTGTTCTTCCAATTCTCTCCCCTGATCCCACTCGAAGAGGAGAGAGGAATGAGTGAGCAGCTGGTGCATGCTTATTTAGTGGTCAGGGACAACCCAATGCAAAGACATTTCAAGCTTTGCTAATAACAGACTGCCTGTGTAACCGTCACATGTATTTCCAGTTTCCTTTCCCAGTCCCCAGAATGATTTCTGAATTATTCCCAATCCAGTATCACAAGATTTAACACAGCTAACCTGGTACTGTGCAAAACAGCTCTACCTACCATTCATAGTTTTAACAATATTGCCCATCTATCATTGTTTGAGAAGTGAGGTTATGAAAACAGATTGACCATTTTGTAGTTCTCCTGCCCAAGCCAATTCCTCCACTCTAACCAATAAATGACTATAAACCATTTGCTCGGCAACAAGGCTGTCATGAAAGCAGTAAATTATCCAACTACTCAAATGCAAGACTTCAGCAACTTGCTGAATATAAACATGCTCAGAGACAAGTTTCCCAAAAGGCTGATTAAGGAAATGTTTAACAGAACCAGCACCAACATGACTCAAATGAAACAAAATGAAACAGTCCCTTTTAGACATCTCATATATTTCAGATTCAGTTCAAAGGAAATAATTTTTTTTTCTCTAAATACAGCAACAGCTTCAGCATTTTTGTGGAATACCCTTACTGGAAGCAATTCTTTGCATTCCTGAATACTAGAATTGTCCTCCTCCTAGCTACCACATCATTCCACATCTCCCATACCAAGAGTGTGCTTTTCCTAAAACAAATATTAAAAAGTAGTTTAACAAGTGTCATCTTTTTTTAATATGGTTACCTCATCATCTGTTCAATTACACAAAAATGTCAAAATGACATTTTTTGCCCCTTATGTGCTTTAGCACAGACAAAATCATATGAGTTTTACTCACTTACGTAGCTACAACCCATTTATCTTGGAAGTTGTTGGCATATACAAGTTGGAGTGTTTTTGGAGTAAACAAGTCAGTCCAAGATGGTTCAGCTAACAGGACTAAACACAATAAAATCTCACCATACTTGACAGCTGCATTTGTTATGCACAGTAACAGGTGCATTTCAGGAACAATCTAAACAGCACATCATAGCTAATACAAGCTTTTCAGAACAGTTTTTATAGCTGTCCCTTAAGTCAAAGCTAGAGCATAAGACCACCACAGGGAAGGTTTGTGTTATTATGGATCAGTTCTCAGCAAAAACTTATGGTGTATAAAAAAAACTACAAGAGAGCAAAAAACTAATTTTCTGTTACAGGTTAACTTTTATATATTTTTGCTTAGTCTTGCTCTGTATATTTGCAATAGTGCTGATAAAGGAACGTTACTAAATGTTTAAGATTAAGAACTAGTCACAGCAAAAGAAAATAATGAAATTAAAGTGACAGCATCTTTCAAGTAACACATTCTGGTAGTGTAAGTGCACAGAATAGCATTCAGAAAGAACCAGAACTTAAATCTGGAAGGAAGAGCTAGACTAAACACCTGCCTGTGCCTCCCTCTCATACTTGTCATTCTAACAAAATATTTCTTCCTTTCTTTTGGTCTTCTGTAATAACAACACTCTCATAATTTGTTCAAGAGAATTGATACACATACAAACATAAGGGCTTTTGTGTACGTATATATGCAGACACACAAATATTCATGCTATTTTGTAATATAATTCAGCATTTTAGAGAAAGATTGACTACAATTGCTTTTAGAATAAAACTCTTAGTGACCAGGAATGCTAACAAAGACAATTATCGCTTCCTGGCAGTCACCCAAAGTAGCGCATTGATCACTTGGCTTTTGGATCAGTCATGTAGTCATGATTTCGGCAAAACAGCCTTGTGTTTTGCTGCTGCATGTCCTGCAGACATAGCTTCCAGTCAGTTCCAAACACAGGGGGTCACCTTCCCCTCCAGAAATGGCAAATCTAAAATGACTGTTAAATATACCCTTCCAAGCTGTGAAAGCTGTTTGAAACTCCATATTCTTTCTGCAGATTACTTTTGTTTAAATTCCTGGATTCACATGCTGCTCCTTCTAATTATGAGAACTCTGCAGGGATATTAATGGCAACCATAAAACATGGTTTGAAGAAAATATATCCCTAAGTTCATTTAAATTATTTTAGTTTAATTTCTTCTCAACACTTTTATGTTCTGTGCTGTAAAGAGTCTGCTAGTAAAAGGAAAAGAAGTGAGGGAACCTAAATAATAAAGTGTTTTTTTCAGGATAAGTCTTTTAGCCAGAGTACAGTGAAGTAAGTCCTCACAACAGACAAAATCTTGTATTTACAACTTAATGGATTCAGGGAGCTATTTAAGTCAGTCAGATCAGAAGCTCTGCTCTGCACAGAATTTCAAAATGAATCTAGAGTTAGCTGCTCTGGAATCTGTGTTCTATAACATCTTGAGTTTGGACACAAATTCCTTGGTAAGTGGAAGTGGATGGAAACAGTAGCAGAGTACAGTACTCCTGGGAAAGCCCCTCAGAGGTTCAGGCCTGGGAAGTCTTGCAGAAGGTAACAAACCTGGGGAGAGGTTAGATGAAATTAACTGCAGCCAATTCCATCTGGTGCTAAGCACTACCACACCCATCTCCATCACACTTTTTACAAACAGAAATTCATACCCGTAGAACATTTCCACAATAAATAGGTGTGCATAACCACTATGGTTCAGGAGTATTAATGCTACTATTGCTTCCATTTCCTAGGATGTATCAGAGATAGGTTTCTGCTTTCCTGTTCAATTTCTTCTATTTCCCTTACCATTCAGGATGAAGAGCTTGCCAGCTACGTCTACCTCCCCTTTAAGTTTTGAAAGGGGGATTACCTCAGCTTTTCATAAAATAGTAAATTCCATCAATTAATTCCAGATGCAATTTAAAAAAAAATCTAACAATCAATGTCCAAATAATAATTTGTTTTGCATTCTGAGATGTCTCTTCTGAAAAAAGCTAACCTTACTTCATTTTCTCCTGGTGTTACTTTTACTATTACAAACACTGAATAACAAGTTTTAAAGTAACTAAGGAAATTAATTTAAGAGGCAAAAGGTGAGAGTGAGGAAAACAAAACAGTGGTTGGCCATTACTCAAGTCTTATCAAGATACAAATGTAGTAAGAAGATATATAAGGATGAAAAACTGGTTAATAAAGCCTCACTGACTAATTCTGTGAGACCATAACAAGCTAAAATACCATAAGAAACGTATTCAAAATCCAAAATTCAGAATATGTGAATTCAAGTGTTACTTAACTGGAGTCACCAAGTTAACATGTCTACAACAGGGATAAGTCTGGAGACACACACAGGATTTGCTTATAAGATACCATCTCAAGCATGAAGCATGCCATTTGAAGGTGAGCAAGCTGAAAGTGATACTACAACAGCTTCTCAACATCAGTGAGCCAAACAGGCTCTTTTTTTTCCCATTTAATATGCCTAAAATAAAATAAAATAAAATCATAAATAACGTCTGCTCCTTTAACACACAGGATGATTAATAGGCTGTGCAGGAGCTACATCCTACTTAAATTAAAACATATGCATGTGCATGTCTTTAAACTTCTTGCCTGCTTCTAAATTGTCCCACTGATTCAAGGTGTTTGCATTGGTTTCTTCATATAATTATGCTGCTTTAGGCAACGGTATTTCAGGATCAAGATGAAAAAAATCAAAATACCTAGGCTAACTTCTGAATTTGAACTTCTCTCAATCTTCAGTGCTTCCTGTTAAAAATGAAGGGAGTTTTACTTGACAGAGAGTAAGAAGACAAGTTTACTGTCCTTAACTGGAGGAATTTCTATGGACTGGAGGAACAGTAACTAATTGTGGGAATGTGCCACATGCGCTCCACAGCAAAGCCAACTAACTGTGGTAAATTCAGACACTACAATAATTCAAACCTGACTGAAACTCTATGTAAGTTCTCTCAAAACAATGGAGATGTGGACCAAAGCCTGGAAGAGGATGAGACTGTTGGAGTCAAGGTAGGTGCTGCAATGTTCATCATTATGCCTTCTGTCTCTGACTGTGATTTACCTCACACTGAGCTAGTTAAATTAAATTTCAGTCAACAGTGATAAATGCAGATCAACAGCTTTTTCTGCATCTTGTTTCTTTTAGCATGGACTTGTGTTATAATGTATTGCTGTATCATCTTCCCATTTATTTTCTTCTGATTTTTAGGCTTGTGGTAAACTTCAGACAATAAGGGATCACATAAAAAAAGCTACATATATATACAAAAGCTAAATTTCTGTGATCTATTGTTGATTTGCAGTTATGGTTCACTGATCTACCTTCTTTCTGCAAAGTGAATAATAAGTTACACTGACCTTTCTCAGCTGTACTTCCATAAATGAGTCAAAATAAAAATATTCTGGCAGACCACAGAAGTTTTTATCACTTAATTTTTTTACTTCTTTTGCTAGAAGTACTCTAGAAATTGTTTATAACCTTGCATCTCTTGAAGATTCCAAATTTGCTGAAACCCTAATATCAGATTTTTTAGGTAGCATTCATTACAATTGTAGCACTCCCAGCTGCTCATAAATTGAGTATTCATTGAGTTTCCAGTTCCTGTCTGCACCCTTAGCTACTTTAAACTAGAGGCTCTACTACTAGGCTAGAGGCTGTAGCCTTGTCATTGTCCTGCTTCAAGTTCCTGCATTTCCACTGCAATCCTTCACCAAATCCTCGCAATAAATGTTTCCACAGGTCTGTCTGTAAAATTTGGCAGCCATAACACAGCTCTGAGCATGGCCAGTTTTAATTAGGAAGGAGAAAGAGAAACCTTGTGATTCCACATCAGCCACAAAAATATTTTACTGTAAGGAGAGCTTACCAATCCATTAGCTAAAGCAAGGAAGTGGGCAGGTCAGGTCTGAGCCACCACTGGAATAATGTAGGAGAATACACCAGAATAATTAGGAAGCAGAGCAACTTCATGAGAGAGCAAGTTAGTTCAGTAGGCAATGAGAGCAAATAACTCAATGAGCAGGTTTCAAGGACGTATCTTGCAAATATATGAACAAAATATTATGCTAATATGGCCATCATCTGATACAAGAAATTACAGTATTGGCAATTCACATTTCCCTATTTTAATACTTTAATTTTATGCATACTAATTGTTTCCCTTACTCAACAGGAAAATACATACCACCAAGCTGTGCAATTGTTTAGTCATATTATCCCTGAAAAAATAGAAAAGGTGAATCTCAAGGCCTTTTTTCACTGCCTTGAAACACGCATGATCCTTGCCCTGGGGAGTATGCGTGGGCAGCCTGCCAAGAGCATTAATACCTTTGATAGTAACACACCAGTGATTAGGATGCATCATTTGATCAGTAGGATATATTTTTTTCTTTTAACATTATAGTGTTTGAGGTATCTTGCATCCTTAAGTGTAATAAAAAAAATTCCCGGGGGGGAAGTATATTTTTATTTGTTTGCTTCAGTTTTTTGGCCATATCTTAATTTTGCTGTGAAAAAGACGAAGCTATTTAAGTATCTCCTAAGTAGATACGACAATGACTGTCAAAAGGAAACACAACATAAAATTGAGAGCATGTAGAAGGAAAAAAAAAGTTAATTAGTTAGGTTCTTATTTCATCACCTCCTGTCCAAATAAAACAAATGTTAAATAAGCTCTTTAAATAAATGGAAGTAGCACAGAATTCAAAGAGAGAAACATCCCATCACAGAAGGATAAAAAGTATAAAAGGAAAATCCTGATTCTTTTAAAGTTTAGTTGAAAGAAAGCAGTGAGAAAATGTAGGGACTTGTGAAGAGGAAAAACTTCTAATGCTGCTGGAAGGTTTTACTGAATGTTTCCAAATATCTCAAATTACTGTCAAAAAAGCATCATCTGACCTTAGAAATGTATCTACTATGACAAAGGTGAACATGTCCACAACAATCCATAATATGGACCCACATTTGTTGACAGACAAGATAACTCCATTGGAAACACTCAGGTCAATATGAAGCTGTAACATTTGGCTGTGGGTGTCAGAAAGTGTTACAACAGATGGACGATCACAGCATCATTATGAAGTGTTCTGGACACCAGCCACAATGCAGGACTGCATGCGTCTTCTGTCCAACATGAGAGAGCACTGAGGCTGCAGAACATATCTAATTTATTTTTTTGTTCATTGGATTTCACTCTCTGCCTTATTTATGTCTGTCCTGACCAAAACATAGTCTTAGAAACACTAAGCAAAAAAATGAAAAATATGATAACCACTCCATACCTGTTCATCCATTCAAAATGAATTACTTTTAATACTGGCACTGTGGAAATATACTCAAAAGCATATAACTAAAATAAAAGATAATAGGGTTTGTTAACAGGTTATGCAAAGTTTGAAAATATTGCCTTTATAGAGATAACAACAAAGTTTGAAAACATTTCAAAACATAAAAAAAAACCAAAACCAAACCAAAAAAAAAAAAAAACCGAAAAAAAAACCCACACCAAAAAAACCCCAAAAAACCAACAACCAAACCTATAAAAATGTCACCAAAACACCCAGCTAATTTCATTAAATCACAACTGAGACTCAACAATACTAATCTCTCTGAAATCTCTTGAAATTCAAGTCTACTTTCACAATACCACTGGAGGGACACATACAATTTAAAAAAAAAAATCTTTGCCTGAATCTCCCCAGAATTCAAAATGGAATTCTGTTTAAAAGAATTCTGGTTCCTTTTGAAACCATATTTTTAATCTAGCAATCAAATCTGTAGTAAAGGCAACCTGTAGTCCTATTTACTGAACGTTTATCTGGATAAGAATAAAAAAGAAGTTCAAGAGAGCCTTGGTATTACAAATCATCATATGTGCTCCTAAAAATGCTTTAGTAGTCCTAGAAACTGATTTGCTGATAACTGAGATTGTTCCCCTATTAAAACATTATGAGTGTTAAGTTCCTATGCTAAATTTTTGAATAAAAATTAGTTAGTATCATAAAAAATAAGGGATTTTGTTTTGTTTTGTTTATGTTCACTTTGTGACCTATTTGAAGTTCCATGTCTTTCAATTCAGCTTAATTTTTCCTCATTCAAATCTCCTCAGTGCTGTAATCGCCCTTCTCCTAAAATATGGTCCCCACACAGTCTTTACATCTCTCTGAAAGTACTAGCAAGTTTGAGGTCTTTAGATAACATCAAAATGCCCATTTTGAGTCTTTTGAACAAAAACACCCTTTTAAACCTCCAGGTATCTACAAAAAAATTAAGTAATTTAGTTTTTTCTCATCCACTAAGAAGGTACCAAACAGCTAGCAGCTAACCTGCATCTGGGATCTGGAGAATAAAAATCAAGGAGCATACAGGCTACAACCATTTCTAGCAAGCTGAAATACTGAAATTGGCCAGCACCATGAGCTAAGCAGGCTGTTGAGTACTA
The DNA here is from genome assembly GCF_017590055.1 of Onychostruthus taczanowskii. Taxonomy (NCBI): domain Eukaryota; kingdom Metazoa; phylum Chordata; class Aves; order Passeriformes; family Passeridae; genus Onychostruthus; species Onychostruthus taczanowskii. The sequence goes on from NW_024497519.1 coordinate 83,340, forward strand.
TACCAGCTGCAACTTTTGAGCCGTTTTGGCTCAAAAACCCACAGACCCGTTTGTTTCCTACAGTACAGACCACAGCAATTAAATTCCACAGGTCACAAGGTGTGATTATCAATGAATATCAACAATTAAACAAACACACATCTTATGCTTCCAGGCAAGGATGTGAGAAGGTAGTAAGAGTAACCAGTCACGAACCATAAACTGCAAGGCATATACTTTTATACACTCTTTTTATACTTAAACCTGTTCTTAGCAAAGATTTCTACATAGAAGAGCACTGGGGCATTGTGATGTGATTCTAGTTCAGTAAAGAATATTAATCATAGCTGTCAATGAAGTTATCAGTATGAGTAGCTTTAGAAGGAATCAAGGTCATTGCTTAATTTTCTCATTTCTTCTTCTACAAGGAAGTATCAGCTACTAAGCTAGCTGGGGAGGAAAAATAAGATTGCAAAACATGGCTAGGAAAAGAGAAATATGGCCTTTCTGAATAATCAAAGGCAACCTGGGAAAAGAGAGAACTAGTCAAGGAAAACACAGCAGATTTGGACTAGAGAAGTTTTGTTGTGTTCAAAAAGAGCTAGTAAGAGCTTTTCTGAAGTAATTTTGTTATTAAAATTCACCAGAGTACAAATTAATAAAAATGAAGGAAAGAAATTACAAAACATTAAAGATCATAGTGTTGCTTTGGTTGCATTTGCCTTCTTGTCTGAAATGGGTGGAGTGATGCTCTGCACTGGTGAATGCCTAAGCAGCTCTATGAAGTTATAATCACAGATGGCTACCTCATCTGGCTACAGGGAAAACAGCAACCTGCCTTAATTTCCCTAGCTCAGTCACAGCAACCAATGGCAGGTGGTAACAAAGGAGGATGTAAATTCCACAGGCCTTTGAAGAACATCACTATTACTTTGGTATGCTAATAGTAATGATCTTCTCTTGCAAAGAGGCTTTCTCCTCTCTCTGCTGTAGCAGGATTTACAATTTTCTGCCACAAACCCTGTAACACTAGGACCCTGCCACACAACACCACTTGAAATAAAAATATGTCAGCACACTGCACAGTTCTGCCAAGACATGTGGACAAGCCATTAACAGTCACAGTGGTTGAAATAGCTCTGTGAAGGCAAAATGTAGTTGAAGTCACAGAACAGGAAAAGTCCTGTAAAAATTATTCTGCCTTCATATTTGCTCCTCTCATAGTTGTATAGTTTCAAGAAGACTAGAAAAATAGCCTAAAGTTTACAATGACTGCTTGAATGACTTCTCCAAGTTGTCATGTTTTTATGCAAGCCCATCTAAATCCCATTAGTGAGGAAAACCTTCCTACCCATGAAAATGATTCTTCAACACTAAAAACCAACCAAAACCCCCTACATTGTCATTGTTTTTTTATTAAGCACTTTGTTCTAAACATGCACCATTTGCCTTCATCTAACAAAGAAAATGGTCTGTATTAGGTACCAAACACTGTTCCAGCCTTTCAGTATGGCTGGAACGGGTCTTCTCCAGGCACACTTATAAATGTACATATTAATCTCACTCCAGGAAGAACACTAGATATTCAGAATCAGAGAATCATGGGAGAGTTGGAGTTGGAAAGAACCCCTAATCTAATGCCACATCACTGCTAAGGCAAGTTCAACTGGATCCAGTCCAGGCAGGTTTTAAAAATTTAAAGAGAGGCAGACTCTACAACCTCTCTGGGCAGCCTGTTCCAATGCTCATTAACCCTCAAAGTAAAAAAGCTTTTCCTTGTATTTGGATTGAACCTCCTGTATTTCTGTTTGTGCTCATTGTCTCTTATCCTGTCACTGGGCACCAGTGAAGAGTCTGGTCCCACCTTCTTCACAGCCACCCTTAAGATATTTGTACACATTGGCGAGATCCCTGTTCATCTGTCTCTTCTCCAGACTAAACAGCCCCAGTTTCTTCAGGCTTTCCTCATAAGAGAGATGATGCTTCAGACCCTACTCACCTTTATAGCTGTCTGCTGGACCAGCTCTCCAGCAGTTCCTTGTATTAAACTGGAAAGCCCAAAGTGGATCCCCACACAGCACACCAGATATGGCCTTACCAGGGCTGAGTAGAGGCCTGTCTACACAATTTTCACTAGTTTTCTAAAGAGGCGGCTAAACAATAGCCACCTCCTTCCATACAAACACTTCATAGCTTCCTCCCTGGTGTCAGGACTGTTTTTTCCTTGTAATTTATAATTATTGGAAGGATCAAGGTCTGAGTCTGAAGTTTTTAAATTAAAAAGTCTTTTAAACTGATGTTAAGAAAGTAATGCCCAGTGTTTGCTGTAGCTCATAAGCAAGTGTCTGAGCTAAAAAAAGCAATGCAGCTATCTGAAATACAACAATTTAAACCAATGGAAATCCTGTAGGAAAAGGGGAAAAAAATAGCAAAATACAAAGCAACCAAGCTGTTCTATTTTTTTCTGCCTTGGGGTAAAAATGCGTGAGCTTGGAAACACTTGTTGCATTATAGTTCTTAGTTGTGTTTCCTTCTGTACCTATAAAGAGACAGGGTTCACAGCTAAACCAGAATGCAGAATGCTTCTTCTGGAAGAATTTGAGTCATGAATGCAGCTGTTATCTAACAGCAGCAAACAAAATGAAAAATTATGCCAGTGAAATGTTTATAGAATCTGAAAACCCCAGTAGTTAAATAGCAATTTACTACTGCTTTAAAGTCACTAAATGCTTTCACTTCATCTGGCACTGCACCCAGCAGGGCCATACTACATTGAGAGGAGTTTATTGTACAGCATGGCAAATGAAATATTCAGATAACTGCTCTGGCAGTTTACTTAATTTGTGGTTACATTTAATTAAGAAATGTGCCATACTATTCTCTTGACAAACTGTAAGTGTTAAGAATGGCTAGGTTGGTGGGGATAGACAAAAATTGCATTGCTGAGACCAGGGCTGCATTGGTGTGCCAGTATGCTCTTTTCCATGTTTATGGAAGCTGTAGGCAAGTTTGCATATCCTGACAAAACAGAGTAGTTGACTTTATATACTTATATACCTGACATATATATACTCTCTAGTGCCCTTCCTTATTTTCTTCTACGGAAGAAGAGAAACCTCCTTGAGAGCTACTTCAAACAGGGGGTTCCTTATTTTATTCCACACACTCATCTGCAGGCAGGCACCAGAGGGACTCAGCACTGAAACACAGAACAAGTGACCTGTGAAATAAATGACCATCCCAATATTCTTCTAGATTTGAAAACTCTTTTGAATTATGTTGTTTACATCTTTCAAAGATGTAATACAAGATGGCTTATGGGCCCTCTCGATGTGTTTTGGTCACTTATTTTGGTCACCCTCCAGGTTAGAGCTGATTCCAGTTACTTACCACAAACATTTCCATCATGGGGAAAAGCTTATAATTAGAAGCCACATTTATGGGAGTAAGGCTGGATAGCAAAGGCTATGAGTCTGTCTTCACAACAAGAAAGTTTCCCTTTCATTATGAGACTGTCTTGTAATTTTAGGATCAGAACTCTTCATCTTTACAAACAGTAAACTGAGAACCTGCTAACTGTTTTAGAAAACTGTTAGCAGTTTTAGAACTGCTAACATATAGTAGAGCATAACTTCCATGTTTATAAATGCAAGTTAAATCCATCAGAGAAATTGCACTTAATTTAATTGAATTCCAATTGCTTTTCAACAGCTCAGATCCTCTGTCTTTTCACTCCTGGAACTTCATTTGCTTCAGATTCCAGTAACCAGCCTCCCTTCCAGGAGGAGGACATGGAATGGACATTCATGGACAGAAATGAAACACATGGAAAATAAAGACATTCACTGTAGAAAGTTTTCTAGGTGTTGACCATGAGAGTAGAGAACAGACAAATAATCTAGTAACCTTTAAAACCTGAATATAAAATCCATTATTTTACTACTTACTGTTAGCAAAAAGAAAGTATTGAAGAGTAGAAATGCACTTGCTGGTGATCACCTCTGCTTTATATATATATTTGGTATTGTGCATTTCAAGTTTTTCATGCTCATAAACAAAAGATCATTTTAATTTGTTGTTGCCATAAGTAACCACATAAAAGAAAGCATGCACACAAAATTACAATGACCAAAGGGCTGGAAAATATGCCATAGGAGGAAAGACTTAAGGAGGTAGGTCTTTTCTCCCTAGAGAAATCTTGGGGATAGGAGTATCTCTTCACAGCATTCCAGTAATTTGGGCTGATACAAACAGGACCAGGAAAAGTTTCACCTTAATATGAACTCAACTTTTTTCAGAGAAGGCAATCAATCATGAGAATGATTGAAGGTAATCAACCTCCCCCGTTACACGGCTGAGGTTTTCAAGATAGACAGGGTGACTGACAAAGTCACACAGATTCCCTTTTCTTCTGTAGGTAAAACCAGATGGTCTTCTGAAGTCCCATTATGAAAAAGCCCTTCCACCCCAGGCTATTCTATGAAAGCCATGCTGGTATGATGATTTCATCAAAAAGGTTATAATCTATTTGCTAAAAGTTATCATAAACTGTACAACTCTGTGCAGAAGTGGTTTAGTATTCACGTAGTTTCATTACAAATTGTCAGGAATCAGATTTCAAAAACCAATGGTTCTTCTTCAATGGTTCTTCTACTCTTGAAAAAGCAGTCAGGAAGGAATAATGAAATTATAATACATATTCTCCGAAAAAAAAGCAGGCAAAAGTCCCACAGTAAATGGGCAGTCTAACTGGAAGTTAGACAGTATCCCTGATGCTGCTGTGATGATTCACACCAGACAGATGCATGTATACTGAAGTATCTCACATTGATGCTGCTTGCCTAGCTACCAGTAAGGTTTCGTGGACTCTTGGCCATGCAGCAGCTAAAGCTGAGTAAGAACAGACATAAACTCTGAGTACAACATTGAGATGTTCTACAATTCAAATCCTTCTGCCAGGCACTGAGTGAGATTTGCCAGTCTAAACATATGCATTAATTAAAATATGCATTAATTTAAATAACCTTGGTCAACTCATCCTACCAGAGATCATCTGAAAAGATGGAAAACTTGGCAAAGTACTGATGCTGTAATTAAGCTGCATTTTTTCCCTAAGGATTTGATCCCTAAGGATTAATCTACAACACCGTTTTAACTGTGAGTCACTGTTCTGATCACTGCCCAATCTGCATTATATGCAAAAATTACAAACTCCTCTACTACATCATGCGAATTGGAGGATATGGAGAGAACTTGCTAGCAAGATACAGGATTTACCCCTTTTTCAGTAAGTGTCAGGAGGACCTGGGGAAACAAGTTAATTTCTATTTCTGTATGCCTTTTTTTTGTCTAAGAACATCACTTCAGGGATTCACTGAATAACAGCTCATTAAGAAACAAAGGTTAATCTAACTCACCTGCATAGTAATTGTATATTTAAGATTTTATCTTCTGTCAAGTTTTTAATCAAAAATTACAATTAATCTATTGAAAACCAGCATCTGATACACAGCTTTGCATTGCTGACAAGACACACTGAAGCCAGTTCTTGGCTTCAGTTAAGACAACTGATGTTATCACACAAAATAGTAAACGTAGCAGCCTGCACCTACAGTATGTGTTAAAGAGATATTTCAATCACAGTTGTACAATCAGTCCTTCAAAGAAACTAATAAATGCAGATCCTCCACAACTGTGGATTTAATAAATCTGAGCAAATACTAAGTTTGTCTGACTCTTTAGAGCTGGTAGAATAGGGTTACAACAACTCTGTCCTCCAACCTGAACCTTCATTAATGTGCTAGGGATGGTTAAAAAAAACCAACAACCCAAAACCAATAAAAAAAGCATAAAGAAAACAAGACAAAACAAACCATCGAAAACACCAAGAAGGATTGCCATTGTAATGATCACATTTGCCTTAATTCCAGTTCCATTTTGTCAGGGATCAATGTTAATTGCCTTTAAAAAATAGCTATACTAAAATTGAACTAGGAGAACAAAGCAGAAGAAAACTCAACTAATGAGTCAGCATGAGGAATATTCCTCTATTTTAAACGGTTTTAGCATGCTCAGCTCCTTGAAAATAGGATTATTTATCCTTCAGTCTAAAAATTGCTACACTCAGTATACCCACCGGGATGATCAGACGCAATAACAAAATTTGATTCTTAACAGTGTTCACTAGAAGGAATCTCATTAAAAGTCCCAGCATTGCCATCCATCCCTCGCTTCCAAGACACAGCTTATCTTTTCTGCCTTAAATATTTTTATGTAAAACATTTTTTACATGTTTGTATGTAATGCAGGCTACTGTGTTTAAATTTCTAGCTTGCAAATAGGAATTGAAGAGTTGATTTCGGAAACTTCTGAATTAAAAGGGAAAGAAACCCACCCAATCTCTTTCTTTAAGTGTTAAAGAAAATCTCCCTTTGAGTAACCCCAGAACTTGTGAAGGAGAAATGAGGTTTTAAAAGCAGTATAATTTCAGGCTGCAGAATGAGACTCACAGATTATTTACTGCAGTGAAGGTGCATGTGTTGAATGGCATCCTTAGGACCATGGTACACTAGAAAAAAGGCTGCAGGTATAAAGGCTTATGTTCAACTCCCCAGTGGAAAATTCCACCTAAAATACCATAGGAAGAAAGATTTTAACAGTGACAAATTTCATACTGAATCAAAGGTCAGATAGTGGGAGGTATTCATTCCACCCAAGTTTGACCAGAGCACAGTGTTTTGACTCATGCTGGCAATTATATCTTGCTTGTTTTCTAAGTTATGGCCTTATAAATCAAAGGTTTTCAGGATCCAATGTAGTCTCCATCATGGCCTTCACGGGAAAACGGAGGATAAGAAAAGGTAAGTAAACCTGGTTAAGCAGATTCATATTTCAAGAAATACGAGTAAAAAGAACCATTTTGAACTGCAAAAGAATCTGAAGCAGCAAGGGAAAGCCTCAAGTCCTTTACCCAGACAGCTGCCACATACACCCCACCTATTTGTGAGGTACTGCAGCTCACAGTCAAACCCAACATTTCCAAGTCAAACATTGTCTTTTTTTATACGCCACTAGAAAAGGACCTGAATAACCTTGGGTTTTATATGTTTATATAAAAGTTGAGTTTGCTTAAGTCTGGAATCAGCAAATAACAAAAGCAGAGGTAGGTCTATCCAAAATTCACTGAGTAAGCTGTAGAAGCTGCCATTACTGTATAATTCAAAAAAGGAAGGTGAATGCATGACACTTGGTTTTCTAGTTGTTTCCATTTTTTGCATGTTTACTACTGCAGCAGCTAGAGACTACTTTTCTACCTGTCCAAGACCTCCTATGCTTTGCAACAAAGCCAAAGAAGAATGCATTAGAAAGAGACGTGAAATAAGAAAATAGTTGGTTTAGCTCCATTTTAGAAATTACATGCAGTAAAAAAGAGGAAAGAAACATAGAAAGAAACCACAATTTTTACCTGATATTGTTCTTAACTTTATAAAATATGTCCACTAAGAAAACTGCAGAGGTGAAAGTGACAGATTAAGAAGCTGAAGAAGCCCTTAGGGTTGAGGAAAATCCTGAAGATGCCAGAGACTAGAGAAAAAAAATCCAGGAAGGTAGTTCACTTTCACACTCTGATTACAGAAGACAGCTGAGAGCTGGGAAAAGTATAGACAGGGTACCAATACTTCACAGTTAGTCACTGGTGATTTAATGGGCATATACAAACCAGAATTGGTAAGAGCACTGTAACTTAACTCCTCTTACTCAGCATGAGAAATTAGTTCAGATAAGAAAAGTCAGTCAGTCATTGAAGTGACAAAAAACAGGAGAGGGACTAAAACATGTTTGTGCCTATGGCAGGGAGAGAAAAGAGAGAAACTAGATGCAGGGAGGAAGAAGAGGCAAAAGAAAGTGTGACATGAAATTTGCAAGTGTGAAGTAAGTGAAGAGACCAGCTTGAAAGGAAAAGGTGATATGGGCAATTCACTCAGGTGAATTGCCTCCCTTAATAGGCCTAGTTGTCTTTACATGAACAGTCATGTTCTGTCAAAAACTCTGGCTATCTTATTTGCTTCCTTTGCAGTCTGACATCCCATACATGGATGCTAAGCTAAGCTACCTGCTAAGCTACCTGCAGGTCACTGTATAACAATCATGCAAGCTTAAAATTAAAAAATAAGCACGCGATAAGCAGACAGTGTCTTACTCAACATTAAAACTGAAATTCCCAGTGATCGTTACCTAAAATAATAGAATCACAGAATAGCTTCGGTTGGAAGTGACATTAAAGATCTAGTTTCAACCTCCATGCCACAGGCAGGGGCACCTTCAAATGACAAGCAGAAAGGCACCCACAATGTCTCTGAGGCAGTGCCCCTGTCCCATTGCCCCACTACCCTTTGAGTAAACAACTCCTTCCCAACATCTCTGTATCTACCCTCTTCCAGTTCTAGGTGTTCCCCTCATCCTGTCACTCCATGCTGCTGTCAAAAGTCCCTCTCCCCAGCTTTCTTGTTTGGCCCAGTCTAGGTACTGAAAGGTGGCTAAATGATCTCCACAGAACACACTGAAAATTTGATTTGTGGAGATCTCTTAAATAATATGAAGCCATACAACAGCAGGTGTAATTTGTAAATTACACCTCAAGATTAACATTATCATCTTGGCTATTAATTCTCAGAATATCCATTCTCTTCCCCTTTTTGCCCAGCACGCTTATTATTTATAAACCCTTACAAACCCACACAACTATGTAACTATATGTAGCACTGCAGAGGGGCTTGTGGCATGGCACTGAACTTGTTCACATAGAATATTGATTTATTGGCTGTAAATGGCTGAGTTCCAAGATTGTTGCATAAAGTTATCTCAACACATTGCCAAAAAAAAACCCCATCCCAACCCCACCAAATTTTCAAATAGGCTTAGTGACAGGAGCTATGGAAAGAACTGCTACTAAAAAGCGTCTTTCAGGACTTTACATAACACCCACTAATAAAAGTGGAAGCTATCTATGCTCACATATTGAGGTGCCCTGCATTATCAAGATCATATCTGCTGAGTGTTCACTAATCACTTCCATTTGCTTGCAAAGTTTCCTTTTGGTTTTTCTTAGAAAAAAATAAGCCAGTTTTATGGCATCATTTTATGGCAAAATAAATTTATTGAGATGGTGACACACAAAGTAGGACAAGCACCTGCACTAAGATAGTAAACAAGTTAGAAGATCTGAAATACAACATAGTCCTATCACAGATCACTGACAGAAGAAAATATACCATTCAACCAAGGTAGAAATAGTTGTTTTTTCAAGAATTACTCTTCATCATCTGCAGCCTGTTTGAAACTAATTAAGTCTCTGACGACTAAAGTCCATCAATCAAGTTCCTGAATTCCAGGTAAATTCCCAGCCTGAAAATATCCTGTGTGTCTTTAGGTGTTAGCCATGAGCAGAAAACAGGTACGATGCAGAAAATGCAATTACAACAACGGGATAGTGCATAATTTCTTTTATTGGTAGACCAGCTTTCAGTACTTCTAAGGAGCTGACAGGAACAGAAGCCAACTACGAGGCCCTGACGAACTGCCCCGCTGCGAGGAAAAGAGCCGACAAGTGCCTCGCTCTACGAGGCACCGACGAGCGGCCTCTTGCTCTCCCAGCCGGCAGCAGAGCGCTCGCTGCCGCCCGGCCCCACCGGGAGGGATGCGCGGCAGCCGCTGCTCCGAGGGCAGGCAACACCTCCTTCCCGCGGCTGGCCGGCCGGCAGGGCGCAGGCAGCGCAGTCCCTTCCCGGGCCGCCGCCGGGGCTGCCGAGCGGGAGGCGGAGGTGCGGAAGGGCTGCGGCCGGCGCCCGGCTACTCACCATCTCCTGCCTCAGGAGCTGAAGTTTCGTTTCCAGACGGGCCAGTGCGGCAGCGCGGCGGCGACGCGGCCCGGGGGCCGCGGCGGCGGGGCGGGCCGGGAGCTCCTCCCCGCGCAGGGGCCGCGCCAGGCTCTCGGGCACTTTGCGCCCCAGCTTCTGCTCGACGTCGCGGAGGTCAGGCGGGGCGCCGGGCTCCATGGCTCGCCCTGCAGGGGCGACGAGGCAGCGACGGCACTACCCGCGGCCGCCCGGCCGCTGCCGGGGCGCGGAGGCGCGGAGAACCGCGGCAGCGCCGGGGACGGCGGATGCGCCGCGCGGGGGACCCGCGGCGGGCATGGGCATCTCCCGGGCGCACCGGCCCTTGGCGCCCGTTCCCCGGCCGCCCGGGAAAGGCAACAGCGGCCGGGCGGGGCCGATGGAGAAAAACGGCCCCGCTTGGTGTGCGAGACCGCGACGCGCCCCAGGAGCGGCGGCCGGCACAGCGCGACCCGAGTCATCCCGCGTCCCGCCCGGCTGCAACTTTAAAGCCGCGGGCAGGTGGAAGAGGCGCGGCGCGGCCCTCCCACCGCCGTGCCCGTACGCTGAGGCGCCGCACGCCCGCGGCCCCGGGGCGCCCCCGAACGGCGGGGACCGCGCCGCCCGGCCCGCTGGGCTCGGGAACACCGCGTCCCTCGGGGACAGCCAGGGAGGGGGAGATAAGAGGCGAAAGGAAAGGCAACAGGCGAAAAAGTAAAAAAGAGAAACAAACTAAAAAAAAAAGATAAAAACAGGGAAGGGAAGGGAAGGGAAGGGAAGGGAAGGGATAGAAAAATGAATAAAATAAAATAAAATAAAATAAAATAAAATAAAATAAAATAAAATAAAATAAAATGTAAAAAAAGAAAAATGAGAAAAAAAGTCATCCCTCCTCACAAGGGATAGGAGTGTGAGTGCAGTGTGAATGGTATTCCCACTCATCAGATTTTATTGCAGGCAAGTGCTTTCCTCATAGTATTTCTATTATTTTTTTTTTTGTTCCTTCTCGTTAAGAAGCAAAGCTTGCAAGCTGAGTCAGTTACTCCAACTGATAGCAAGGCCCAGCAAGGCTGTGCAGATAGTAGTGCTGGATAGTAGTGCAGATAGTAGTGTCCTGTTGCTCCTTCTCCCACGATGCTCCTTGTCCCATGGCACTGAAAAACATTTCAGGCACTAAAGTATGAATAGCCACATCTGTGGCTGACACATGTCAAGGGGGTTGAGAAAGCAAGGCCAGCCACTCTAGGTGTCAGGTCCTCTATAACACCTAGAATCACAAAGTATGGTGCAGTGAACTTGGGAGAAAAAAATGTTTTTACAGCAAACTGGATGCTTTTGGTGAAGTAATTTAATCTGTACTTTAAAATCTAAGATTTATTATCAGGGACCTTTGCAAGGGTTTAGTGTAGTCAAGGAAAAAAAATCTGCAGATGTATGTGATATCTTAAAGATGCATTGATTTTAGACCAGGACCCTTCTCACTATAACCATCTGGAAATACTGTGTGAGACACATATGAAAAGTCATTTATTTATTTCATGTTTGTCATATATGTTTGGTTCATATGACAAAAATGGTATTAATATTCTTCTCAGAAAATAAAGCCAAACCCAGCCACTTCCAAATATGGATCTTCCTTCTTACTGCCACCACCCCCAAATATTTCCTGCATTTCTGTTTTGATATATTGATATTTACAGACTAGCTTCTATATAATCTCATGTTAATGTTGATTTATGTCCTTCTGTAAATTAGTGGGGATCACACTGAAGTTCTTCCTCTCTGAGCTATGAACACCTTGTTAAGTAAAATTTTAAGTTTTCATGACTGTTGTTATGACATTGAACTGTAGAACTCCTTTGTTCTACAAGAAGCATCCTATAAAAAAAATCATGATTCAACTGTATTCAGACTTTCTGTTTGAAGAAACCTAAGAAAAATTCTGAAATACTATTTTTTCTTTAAATATTTCAGATGACCTGAATGATCAAGCTTTTAAAAATGAAAATAGAAAAGAAATAATACAAAGAATTCATGCTAGTTTGAAAAAAGGTTTTTCAGTGATAAAAAACTTCCCCAAATCCTACTCAGAATAATCTAAACATAATGAAAATAAGTTCTTTTTAATAACAATTTACAAACAACATTCAGATAGTAAGCTGTGTAATGTACTCTATGCATTCATGAATTTATGTTTTCCCATCTGATGGCCTGATTCTTACCTCCCACTGGCCTTGCATTAGTATAGCTGCTAGCAAGTCACTAGGTATACTTTTGAATTACAAAGATTAAAAGATATGCCTCTGTTTCAGTCACCTTGTTAAATCTTCAAGGTTACCAATTTTGCTAAACTAGTAAGTGTTTCAAGGAAACAGGTTCCTCTTTAAGTAAACAAAACCAGCAAACAGTATGTAAATTCCATTTTCATCCCGTGGGACAGATATTCTGTCTTCATTTTAGAGTAATGAAGTGTCCTAACTTATAAGGGGTCTGTAAAGATCATCTAATCCAATGCCCTGCTACTTGTAGAACTACCTAAACCTAAACCCTATGATTAAAGGCATCATCCAGGCACTCCTTGGACTCTGACAGGCTTGGTGCTGTGACCAGTTCCCTGGGAAACCTTTTTCAGTGACCATCCACTCTTGATAAAGAACACTTTCCTAATGTTCAGTATGAATTTCCCCTGATGAATCTTCATTCCATTTCCTCGTGTTTCGTTACTGGTCACCAAAGTAACAGGGTAACCTCCTCCACTGCCACTGTGAGGAACCTGTAGTCTCTGATAAGGACAGCCCTCAACCTTCCCTTTTCCATAGTGAACAAAGTGATCTCAGCTGCTCTTAAATGCCTTATCCTCGAGGTCGTTCAGCACCTTGGTCACCCTCCTCTGGACACACTCTAATAGTTTGATAGCCTTGTACCTAGGCACCCATGTCTACAAGCAGGTCTTGAGATGGGCTGCACCAGTGCACTGTAGAGCAGAACAGTCACCTTCCTTGACCAGTCGATGGTGCTGTGCTTGATGCACCCCAGGACACATCTGTCTCTTTTGACTGCCAGTGCATGTTGTTGACTCATATCCAACTTGTCATTGCATAGATGTCTTTCTTTGGTGCTTCTCTTCAGTGTCTCATCCACCAATTATATATAACCAGGATTACTTTGTCCCAGGCTGAGAATCTGACACTTGTTAAATTTCATGCAGTAGTTAGTGATTCCTATCTCTAATTTATCTCCATCTTTCTGTAAATTCTCTCTACCCTTGAGGGATTAGCAGTTCCTCCTACTTTAGTATAACTGGCAAACTTCCTTAATATACATTTAATGCCCACACCCAGATAATTTATAAAATAACACCAAAGAGCACTGGCCTAAAATTGAGCCCTGGGGAACCCCACTGGTGATTGGCTGCCAGCCTGATATGACCCCATTTACTGTAATACTTTGAGTCAACCAATTGCTCACCCAGTGTATAATGAACTTTAGTAGCTGTCTGCTGGACATTTCATCCAGAAGGATTCTGTGAGAGACAGTATCAAAAGCTTTGTTAAAATCAAAGAACCCACATTACTGCCTTTCCTTGGACAACTAGATGAGTGACTTTTTCATAAAAGGAAATTAATTTAGTGAAGCTGGACTTTCCCCTTCATGAACCAGTGCTGGTTATAACTAATGATTGTATTGTGTCTCAGGTATTTTTCACTAACTCTCAGAATAAATTTATTCATAATTTTGCCAGTCACTGAAGTGAGACTTACAGGCCTGTAATTACCAGAATCTTCCTTCCTACACTTGAAAGTAAGAATATTTGTTATGCTTCCAGTTGACTGGGACCTCTCCAGACTCCAAACACTGTTGTGAAAGTAATGGGGAGAGTTTCTGCAATAACATTAGCCAGGTTTTTCAGTACACTGCGGTATGTCCCATTAGACCACATAAATTTATATGCATCCAGCTGGAGCAGCAAGTCTCAAGCTCAGAGTTAGCTGCGAGTTTATAATTTTCCTAATCACAGCTTTGCAAAAGAGAGTTTAGGACTCACTGATGTTAAAGATTCAGGTAAAAAGGCAATAAACACCTCTGCTTTGTCTGCAGCCTGGTTTTGAGGTGACTGACCTAAGCAAGTAATGGACCAATATTATCTCTGGTTCTTCTTTTCAAGTTAACATATTTAAAAAAGAAGGCCTTTTGTTTTCCTTCAAAGTGTTCCTCCGTTTGGACATTAGCTGGGCTTTGGTCAGATGAATTTACTCCCTATAGTGTTGAATAGTATCTCTGTAGTCTTCCTCCATTTCTCTGTATTCTTCAGCCCTGTGCTGTCCATACTTTGGGTGAGATTTAGAGCTTGTGGAATATCTTACTTTGAATATCTAAGTAAGGTCATTTAGATTAGTGTTTGCTAGCTTGGTTTTTTTTTTTCCTATCTTTTTATTTGTTTTAAGTTCAGATAGAGATATTCACTAATTTTAATGCCTTGTTCAATACTCCTATCAATCATTCAATTCCTTCTGTAGCCAAAAGTCTTGATATTTCAGTCCAGCAAAATGTGAATGCTTGTATGTATAAGAGACCATACTGTTCAGTCTCTTGTTAGATAGGCTTTCTATTTTCTCATGATACAATCAGTGTCTCCCACAGGTTTTAAGAGGAAGGGAATAAAAGCTTCCTCATGTTACTCTACGGAGCACAGTCTTAGACTTGCCTTAGGTCAAACCATGATTTTACATATGAAATTGGAAAGTGTATGTTATGTTAAAAATTTTGAAAGTAAACTGAAATGATTTCACTGTTTTGTTTTTTTTTTTTTGGGGGTTTTTTGGGGTTTTTTGGGGGTTTTTTGGGGTTTTTTGGGGGTTTTTTGGGGTTTTTTGGGGGTTTTTTGGGGTTTTTTGGGGGTTTTTTGGGGTTTTTTGGGGGTTTTTTGGGGTTTTTTGGGGGTTTTTTGGGGTTTTTTGTGGTTTTTTTTTTTTTTGTTTGTTTTTTTGGTTTTTTTATGCCTTCAACATATGAGGTCTGGAACACAGTGCTGTCTTTGTCTAGGAAAGTGAAAATACTGTTAAAAAACCCTATAGTGCCATCCTGCAACACATCTGCATTTCCAAAGATCACATTGTCAACTTGATTTTATGAGCTTCAGACATGTAGTCTAATCAGGCAACTACTTTCAAGCAACTACTTTTCAAGGTGAGTGCTTTATTTTAATGGTAGTTCTTCATAAGATTTAGTTCTTTAACGATTGCTTAAGCTAATCACATGGGAAATCAGAGGACAAAAGTCATGAAGCAGGACAACATTGGGCAGCTTGAGAAAGAAGGGGCTTAGAGGCTTGTTTTCAGTTTATTGCTTTTTTTTTGCTTTCCATAAAAGATAATGCTTATTGAAGAGTGCTAGACTTCAAAATGGAAAAAAACCCAACAAAACAAATGCAAATCTGTTTAAAGTGATGTTATATTTAAGGGATGAGACAGAGCAGCTCAAATTATTTATAGAATTTATTTTAATAATAATGTATCTCTTTATAATACATTTCCATTTATATGAATATAGTCCTTAGAACATCTTAAAGGACCAAAAGTGTTGTAATAGGATTCTGAAATTTTGGGATTTTCCCAAAACCCAGGTGCGAAGCTAAGCACCTATAGTCAGGCCTTCTCTCAGCTAGAATTAAACTGAGATGAATTTGACTCAGTGCTGTGGGAAATAGTAACCCTGTCCAGAGACTACTCAAGGTTTTCAGTGGACTGGTTGGACAATCAGACAGATCTCCACGTTTGGCCAACACAAAATGCTCCACCATACTGAGCTGAATGCTCAGATACTGTAATTTCTGGCTCCCCTTTATAAAAGTAATGCTGGAAAAATATGTCAAAAGGCAGACAGCAGGTGCCTTAGGCCTATAGAAGTTTTCTATTTCCTTAATCTGTCAGGCAGCTTCCAATAGTACAGCAAGAAATTGGTTGATATTTAACCTGGAGTTATGTGAATACACTGTGAATATTTAAGGATTTTAAAAGAAAATAATTTTGTGCAGGACAGCCAGTTTTGTGGGAGTTATTTCTCATATTGTGGTAATGTACTTCTCATAATAACATACCTGTGGAGTTTGGGCTACAGAAATGGGACCTTTGACTTGTCTTCAAAGGCTGCAGGAGCATTAAGAGAGTTCCAAGTACATGACAACTTAGGGTGTGGTAGACAGAAGTCCTGCCTTTCCTGCTTTCAGCCAGTTACCTCACAGTGGCAATAGTCTGTCAGACGCTTCTAGGAAGCAATCATTATTTGTTTATTCAAACCAACACCCAGAGGAGGGTGAGGTGCTTTGAGAGGGATGTTCATTGGTCATGCTTCAGTGTCACACTGCATGACTCCTACGTGGGTAGAGTAAAGCTGAGCTTCCTAATTAGTTTCCTTAGGAGGAATGAAGATACTTTAGCACTAAAGCAAGGGAGTATGGCCAGGAGGATTAACAGGAGGCATTGATAATCATCATCAAGGTGACTATTCCTCAAATCCACTGACAAAATGAAGCCTGGTGCATGTTTGTAGAATTGGAGAAAATTGGGTCATAACAACCAAAGTCAGAACTTTCATCTGGGGCATTGTGTAGGGAATTCACCCCCAAAGCAGGCTTTCCCCAAATTTAAGACTGCATACAGCTGTAAGAAAAAGAACTGTGAAAGTCTGAAATAGCTGTCAAAGGTACCTTGCACTGACAGACTGTTACCACCCCATCAGCCTCAGGAGAAATACCACTGCTATGCATTGTCCTGTGTCCAAAATCTGATGAACAGTGGAACATGAACATGGTAGTGAGAAAGTAGCAGGGCATTTTTACTTCTGTTGGTTTTGACACACTCTCTCAGTGACATCTAAAAGCTATTAATACCATTCTGGACCTCCTTGCCGTGATGTGGGAGATGAGAGCAGAAAAAGGAATGCAGGAAAAACATTCAGAAACATGGATTATTATTTTTTTGGTTTTGTTTAAAGAGAGGAGATGAGACTGCTGCATTTGCTGTTTCACAAATTTGTACAAGAAACCAGATGAATCAGAACCAAAGACATTTTGTTTTTCAGTGTGTTCAGAGCAACTGCTTATTCACTGACTCCAGAAGCATTAATCATTGCATACAGAAAACATGGAAGTGTATCTAGAGCATTATTTTTCTTTCTCTGTTGCTTTACCTATGTACAGACATTATTTCCTTAGCCATTACTGCCCCTGGGAAGAGACTGTAAATACCACTTATACAATCCAGATTTTACTTTAAAAATACATGAAACAATGTACTGCACCTACAGGTCAAGCTTAGTGTGAGGACCTTAAAGGCTGTGGTACACATTCATCTCAGAGTTACAGTGGTATTGATTTTTATAAAGTTGTAAGCAACACTGGAGACTGTGTGTAGAATTCTATTCAACAGCCAGGAGCATGCAGCCACCTCAGCAACGTCCAAGTTCAGTGGTTTAATATTTTTTCCCATTTGTGAACTTCATAATATTTTCCTGCAAAACAGTTTGAAATCTACGGACAGTAGTTTATACAGACAAATTGGTAAAGGAAGCCTAAGAAACAAGCCGCACATCTCCCAAGGATTTCAAGCCACTGACTGAAAAACTGTTTCATTGAGCTGTAATCCCAATGCACCAACAGAATATTGTCCTTTAGCTATTGTGAAATTAATAATGTTTGCCATTTTTTAGACAACATGAATAAGAGAATGTTACTCAATGCAACAATCTAAACTTAAAAGTTTTTCCTCTTGGGTCAAAAAATTTTCACCCATCCAATGTTTTTGTGCTAAAACCCTCCAACCAGGCCCAAGCACTGGGCTACATCACATTTACATTTAAAAAAAACCAACAAAACAAAAAAACAAAAAAACCAAACTTCTAGAATCAGTCAGGTCTGACACATTAGGAAGAAGAATAAAAAACTACTGTGAATCATGCTCATCCTTTGCAGTTCTGACACATTACAGGAAGAAATGTGAGAGTTGCCTAGTCATATTTATAAATCATTTGACTGTCTACCCTTCTAATATCACAGATACATCGTAACATAATGCTTTAATATGGGGATGAGTTTTGCTATGAAATGTAATGTTATTTTATTGTGACATCACTTCTAAATGTCACCACTTCTCTGGAGCCATTTTCATGTTTACTGCTGACAGAGTTGGACCTACACACAAGCACTGGTAGTTTTATTCTGTTAAAAGTCTCAGCCTGAGTGACAAAATAGCATCCATAGTGGAAAGATTAGGTGAAAGATATTTTACATATTAATTAGAGAAAATTTATGGGGATGATTTTTAGTCTGTTACATATTGATGTAGAAATGTTACGTAAGGATAATTTCTTGCCCTGAAGAGGGGAAGAAACCTTGGGGGAAAAATGGTGTGTCAACATAACACAGTCAATACTGAATTAGTGTTCAGAAGACCATAGTTCTCTTTCCTCTTTCTGAGCCTCCCAGAAAAATCACTTCAAGCCATTATGTATCATGTTGCTATCCATAGAGTGAGTGTAACTTGGTCTGTCAGTTAGAAGTTTTCAAACCTTATTTTGCTTCTCTAGATGTAGAAGTATAAAGTATTTTGTTATTATCAGAAGTTTTCACTACTTCAGTTTCTGGTACTTTGCTTCCACAATCTAATATGTTTACCTCTGCCTAGAGGGGAGGATTTTCTTTGTGACTGAAAGCACACTACCTTTGTGACTCAAAACACCACGGTCTTTCTTCACAGTGTTCCTTTACCCTCATGATAGCATCAAAAGTATGCCACCCAAGTATCAAAAATATTCTTCAATGCAGCAGCAGATTGTATTTAGTTTTTATGAGTACAACTTTCAGTCCTTCTAGCAAGATAAACTCAAATAGTAAAATAAGCATGTTTCTCTAAAATTTCTTTAGCAACTTGTAAAGAAAAGGAACGGGTGAATTGGCTGACAAGAGGGTGTCTCAGAAACCACACATTGTTCCATTCACAAAACAGAAATTATTTTGGAAAACTTGTCCTGAGCACACAGGAACATGCTAAACTTACACCTTATATGTCTTTTCCCAATTCTTTTCCCCCTTCTTTTCAGAGAGTGTCAGCAGCTCTGCCTACTCAAATGCAACCTTACTCAGTTGAGTCTTGTCCATGAGCAGTGCTGTGTCCTGGCTCACTTGAGTGAATGGGTCATAGTTGGGTGAAATTGCTGTAGCAATTTTTATTGTCTCAGGAATGCAATGAAGCTTTGTGGGGTCCAAGGACAGAGATTTCTAGACAGTTTGCTTTTTTAATGTATTCTCTTATGTGCTTTAAACTTCCTGTCATTTGCCAAAGTATATCTGTGCCTGTTGAATCTTCAGCTTTGCCTGGTGGAGCCTGAGGATGGTGATCAGTGGTACAGCCCTATCTTGCTTTTTCAGTAGGGTCTCTGCCAACATTGGTGCATTTCTCATAGATAGCACTGGTGGGGGAAAGCAGCTATTCTACAATGATTTTATAATTTTGTTTGAACAGATTCCTTGCACCTGGTTCAGCCATTGAGCATCTTTCTGTCTCTGCTGTGAGTTGTTGGACTGGATGATCCTGAAAGTCTTTTTCAGCCTAAACGATTCCATGATTCTACAATTTTGTACTGTGAAAAACAATTCCTTTGATTGAACTTTGCTTTTTAAATTACTATGTATCTAAATGATCATGGTTGTTAGAGCAACTTCATTTCTTCCTACTATGTATATAAGCAGTATTTCTCTGTAAAAAGACTTGGGAAGGTAAGTAATGGGATAAATATAGTTTTTCAAATGAATCCTTCAGTTTTTTTCTTACCATTTCCAAGACTAACACACATGACAAAATGCTAAACTCTTGTAGCATATGATGAAAACATTCTTAAACACATGGTTCACAACATTGGAACTCAGTGGCTTTAAGCCTTGGTTCAAGTCTTTGGAGAAAATGTGTATTTTCTGCTATAACAACTACAATTAAAGGGCAAACACAAGGCAGTAGGAGTAATCAGTTAAGATTTAGGCCTGCTTCCTCTTTCTTTGTTGGCAAAATTGTCTTGTCCTGCTGACAGTATCCACTCCAATAGTAGACCCACAAATTAGGTACTCAGAAGTTTGGAGGTGTTGCAAGTAAGAGTTCAACTCTTTGAAGCACAGCTCAAACTGTCTTACTTTGTATTTTCAGTATTGAATTTAATTATGTGATCACAGGCTTTAATTTCAACCACATCTTGCTTTTCCACAGTCAGTTGCTTTCTTTGTCACATTTAATTATTTCCTGACTCAACATAGTTTCTCTCACCCGTGTCTTTTTGTTAGTCCCTTTTTTTTCCAGTTTTGTTGTTTTAGACTTACTTTTCTTTCTCTGCTAGTCCTAAGCTTATGAATGACTGTCTAATTTCCATTCTGTCACTGAAGTGGCAGCTGAAGTCCAATGATGTCAGGCTAATAAAATGGTTTGGTTTGGAAAAGACCTTAAAGAATACCTCGTTCACTCCTTCTACCATGGGGAGGGACACCTTCCACTGAATAAGTTGCCAAAAAATTATAAAAAATAATTTCTTCTCTTTCTCCTCTTTCATTTACAGTTCAGTCAGGTGTTAATTTCCCCATTATAACTCCAAGCCATTAGGAATGTCATGTAAGACCAAGAAGCCGTTTCTTTTCCATCTCTCTTTGCTTGAACCTAAATCCTTTCTAGTTCATTCTCTACCTGCTGAATTCTTCAGAATCTCCTTTACTTTATATTGCATAACACCTTTTCCACCCTTCTTCTGTTTGCTTGTTTCTCTTCCACTCAGTCTCTTCCAGTCTTTTTAATCTACACCTGACTTCTAGGGTTTTGCTTTGTGTTTTATTTGGTGTGGGTTTTTTGAAGGGAGGCAGGGATGACTGGAGGGGTACTCTCTTATTGTCTGTTGTTTTGGTTTGGTTTTAGTTTTGGTTTTTGTTTTTGGTTTTTGTGATTTTTTTTTTTTTTGATTGGAGGGCTCAGTAAAAATAAACAAGAGTAGTTTTCTGCCAAAACATCTATATAGCATTAGGCTCTAGCAGAGGTCAGTTAGGTCCAGTTTACTCAGTAAGCTATAGATTCCACACCCTACCTTTCCCTTGAGCATTTAAAATGGAAGCATCTTTTCATATTGAAATGAATTTAAGTCTGTTGGTTTGTAAAATAACAGCAATTAAATAAAATTAAATAATAGAAATTAAAAGAGGAAAGCCTGTGAAGTGACAGCATTAATGTGAAGGAGAACTACAGCAATAATACATACAATTGTGCCAATATGCCCAATAAACAAAGAGTAGTGTAAGATTCTCTTTATTAGATTGATTCATAAGGAACGCATGACTTGTAAAGCGATTCAAAAATCTTTTTGTTCAGCCTGGATAGCCAGTTTAAACTTTCTGGCTTTGTAAGCCAGTTGTAGTGCATTACTGATATCTGGAGCCATGAAGACATTCAGGATCCTGAAATTTTTCTGTCTTATGAAACTGAGTGGTGTGAAGGTGCCCATTTTTAATTTTCAGCAAAATGTCAGGGGACAAACTGCTCATTCCTATTTTTGTTGTTCCAGAATCACAGATGCAAGGTATTCTACACATCTGTCATGCTAAGGCATGGAAGATAGGATTGTTCTTAATTATATATTTATCATCAGCATTCTGCATATTTCTAGACTTAAATTAAAAAAAATAAAAACCAGGTTAACTATATTCCTAACAGCAGAAGCTGGTCATGTATTCAAGAAAAGAAAAAGATTCATACCCATAAAGGGCAAAACTATATCACCAGAACTCAGCACAGTTTCAACAGGAGCTAAGGTGTATTATTCTCAGGATCCATTAACTCAGTCTCTAGAGAGGGTGCTTTCCAGTTCTTTGTGTATGAATGAACTATTTAGGCCCATGCACTAAAACTCCTAGCACAGTTAAGACATTGTAGCTTGACACAGACACCCATTAAACCTGATTAAATTATTTTAAGGTTGCTTCCCATGACACATAGTTCCATGTAAAATCTTGTGCATAGCATAAATTAGGTATTGTGAGGACAATACCTAATTTATTTTTGCTTCTTGTCTCTTCTCCCCACTACCCCAGGAAACTGCTGATCATTTGCGCACTACTGCCTTCTGCCACTTAACCCTTCCTCTGGAGGAGCGCCTCCATGCTGGGCAGTTCAATGGATCTCTGAGCTTGTCGTGGATCGGATCTTCCATTCTCACAATATTTGGTTGCTCTTGCAAGGCCATGGCTCACAGATAATAGCTGAAAACTTTGAGAGTCTGTCCTGTTCCATGTTTAACTTTACTAGGAAGAATTCCTATTTTCTTGAACATTGGAAAGAAACAGATTTATAGGTCCAGATTTACAGGTTTCCAACACAAGTGTTCCTCTGTCCATCCACTGTGGGAGGGTTGAGGGACAGGTGGTGGAAGGAAGGCTTAAAAGGGTCAAAATCTTTAGACATCACAAGTCAATTTCTACAGTTTCTAAAGGTGTACTTACTTTCCAGTCTCAAAAAAAATCCTGTTGAATGTAAGTTGTTTTTAATTCAAGTATAATGGACCTTCATTTTTGTGTTAAAATTATAAGTGAATGATGCTGTTTAATTTTTGAGACAAGATATTGTATTCTTTTATTTGTTAATTCCTCTAAATTTTAGTCTTTTTAGAATTTTAGTGAATTTATAAATTCACTTTTTGAATTCATAGACTCCTAGAATGTTTAGGATTGAAAGTGACCTGGAAGAATCTCTAGTTCCAACACCCTGCCACAGGCACTTTCCTCTAGAATAGTCTGCTCAATGCCCCATCCAGTCTTGCCTTGAAGTAGATTTCTTTGAGTATGTAAGCTGAATAATTGCTTGGATTCACAGATTTCATACTGTGTATTAACTGCTATTAATGGTGTATTGGCTTGCTGCTAAGGCAAAACTTATTTTTGCAAGACAATAGCAGAAGGGTTCTGTCTTCTGAACAGCAGTCCTTTTGTTTGTACCTTATTAATAGCTCTTCAGCCAGTTATGAGTTTTGCAAGTAGTGTCTCCAAGGGAAATGACAGTAACTCAGACCCAGATCTGACAGGAATCTTCTGGGCTCTCCTAGAAAGATACAACACTCATTATTCAAAGCACAGAGCTTCTCATTGTCCCCAGACAGACAGTGGAAAAGCACGGGAGGTCAGGAAGTGAATGCAAAGCAGGTCATGATTGCTGTCCTACTTTTTATCTTGCTATTGAAAGATTCACTTTTGCCATCTTAAAGGTGTTGCTCATGCAACCTCTCCCCTCTTTTTTCATTGGCACACCACTTCATGTCAGCTAGTCTTTGCTTTTTAGGTAAAGGGGGCAGATGTTTATTCACTACAATAGCAACTGTACAGTCAGGCTCAGGACCTGTCACAAACACAGTAAGGTCTGTGTTTGGCCTTGCACTGATTAAAAAACCTGTAGTGTCACAAGATAAATGTCAATGAAAGTTGCGCTGAAGGCTGATCTTATTTATTATGGGAAGTGAACAGTGTTATCAAAGCTGTCAGCTGTAGAAGAGTCATTTATTACAGACAACCTTGATGTCATTGAAAGGAATAATATGAAGAGAACACAGTAAATTATTGCCAGGAATGACTCTTCATCCTCCCCAAGACAATTATTTTAAGTGCTATAAGGAGAGGAAATAGCTCATTATTTTGAGTGTCTTGAATTGCTTTCCATCCCTCCCCATTCTGCCAGGAAAATATTTAACATGGCATAAATACAGTGACATCAATTGTCTGTCTGTTGCGAACTTTTAACAATAACTTCACTAACATTTATGGGTAGGAAGCAAGGTGTAAAAAACACTAAAATTCCTAGGGTGATTTATTTCCTTCCTGGATTGGTAAAGTGCACCAAAACTCTAATATATTCCCAACTTGGTTACATACAGTTTTCATCTGAATACTTTCAGCTTTCCGTTATTAAGTATAAACAAACTAATGGCAGTCACCAGTGTCCGTTAAAGTCAAGCAAAATATCATTCTCTGTGAGTGGTGCTCTTTGGTTTTCCAAATATAAGTAAGCGTGCAGCACACCTCCAACCTCATCACCTCCATCCCTCCCAGTGGCTCTGCTCAATCCAGCCAGCAAGTTCAAGCAGGATAGTCTGTGGAGCTGTTCCAGTAACCCCGTAACTTCCAGTATCAATTTTTACAAGGGTCATCTGAACCTTGGTCCTTGACTAATCCCTAGCCCAAATGATCAGCCCTAAACTAGTATCAGCCATTCTATCTGCCATTTAGTATATGGGTCTAGCAGTGTTATTTGCTCTGAAGCCAAAGAAACAAAATGTAAATTTGACATGTGGGATGTTTTCAGCTGGTAAACCTGATTCTGACTGCCAAAACAGCAGATCAGGCCTTGATGGTTTGAAACCTAATCTCATGGTAAACCATGCCATTAGCTTAGCCATAGGCTCTTATAATTTGATTTATTTATTTGATTTAATATTTTCTCCTTGGACAGTCAATCTTAATCCATATTAGCAAATCAGTTCCTCACATATTCTATACCCTAGCGCATTCCTCTCTACAAAGCACACATGTCGTCTTGAAAACTTTTCTCTTCAGAAAACTAATTCTTGCTGTGTGTCTTCCCTACTGAAACAAGTATTAATCCCAGTGCTATCAATAAGTTAGCCCATGGATTTTCTATAAAATGAAGTAAAACATGGATGAAGTCTTCCAAACCAGTTATAATATTGTGCACAAGTACTGAAGTTTGCATTAAGTCTCTAGTACAGCTCAAGCCAGTAATCATTTCCAGAGGTCCCTTACCAGTGTCTCCCCCATACCTCTGAGCAGGTATAGCTAGATTTAAATCCAGCTGGATTGGGACCATCAGCAGTAATCTACAATTACGTGCACAGGCACTGTGATATCATTCCCATTGCTTTGCCTTAACTGATGGTGGCCTAGACCTGAATTTATGTCATTAACAAAAGGCATTAAATTCCAAGGCAGCCC
Source organism: Onychostruthus taczanowskii (assembly GCF_017590055.1). NCBI lineage: Eukaryota > Metazoa > Chordata > Aves > Passeriformes > Passeridae > Onychostruthus > Onychostruthus taczanowskii. The sequence goes on from NW_024497519.1 coordinate 108,207, forward strand.
CTACAAAGCCCAACTTTGTAGGGGCTGCCCTGTCCACTTGACACCCTTCTACTGAATTAAAATGGTTTATCCGTAGCTTGCTTTAGTTAAGCAAGTAAAAATATTAACAACCTCTGATGACATCAGAGACTGTAGCCTGAATTACCTAACCTGATATTTCCTGTTCCTAACTAAACTTTACCTGCCTCAGAAGAGGCGAATTGCAGCTTCAGGTGGTGACTAAGCCTAAGATCAGGTTTGAGTTCAGGCTCAAGTTAATTGCAGTCAGATGATACCACAACAGATTGCAACAGATAATACAAATTTTTCCAGGTGGCTAAAGGTCTTAAATAAAGTGAGATATTTCAAGCCTTCATTTGTTATCTTTGAGGTAGTCCTAAATGCAGTTATTGAAGGATCTCCTAACACCAGCCTTTCATATAGCTGATGTCCTTAATGTCTTAACGTTTGTTTCTCTGATAACCTGTATCTAGGAAGGTGGTGTCTGAGAGCACTAATTTTATGTGGAGGGACACCATATTTAGCCATAGATGAAGAATGTGTCAGCCCAAATTCTACTTAGGAATTTAAATTATTTTTCTTCTTTGTATGCAAGTTACCTTCTGCACTTCCTGAAAAGAGGTCCAGGCATATGGTTGATGCAAATAAATGGCCTGGGGCAGAAAAATGTGAAGGTTATACAGGCTGTCTTTATGTGCTGTTTAGCCAAAAAGAAAGTCTTTTGTCTTAAAGAAAAATAGCATATTCCTTATACAATAATAAAGCAATTTTAAAAAACTAAATCTTTAGGGAAGTATCTATTCACTTAATACTTGGTGATGTCAAGCAAATAGTCAAGAAAGCATTTGGCTTTTGAGGCACCAAAGTGTTACTCTGAAATTCTGTTTTATTTTTAAAAACAGTCTTTGATCTATAGACCTTTCTCACTGAATTAAGTGTAAATCCAGAACAAAATGTGGTACCTCATTGACTAGTTTTATGGTGATCTCACAGCGGTATCTTGGTCTCCCTCCCCCAGATGCTGGAGGAGCCGTGTCTCCACATGCCATCTATCACACGCTCATCTCTCGGGGGCTATCACCAGTGCATCGCACAGGTGGCTACAAGTGAAATACCAATGTCACCAACATCTGCTTGTAGATGATAAAATTTTCCTTTTTCTCCTCAGATTCTGCATACCTGGATCATCAACACAGCGTTATTTGAGAATTACTGGGCTCCATTTTCTCCTCCATCTGGAAAAGCAGCACTTGGTGATTGAGAAACCAGAAACTGTGCTCAGAAGTACCTGAGCACAGGGGCTGAAGTTGGTCTGCTTGTTAATGGCTGTGCAAAAGGATTCAGAGGGCCTGGGGAGCCCTAAGCTGAGTCCCTGAAAAGAATCTTAGATAAAATACCTGTGCAGGCTGCTACATCCATCTCCTGGGGAGGACCCTTGAACATCCAGTGCTGTGCTGCTTGTCTGCCTTCTCCTGGGGTTGTAGGAGAGGCTATTGCCTGCAAAAAGGGGTGATAAGAAGAGGCTGGTTTTCAGTTTGGATTTGTGTCTTTTGAAAAAAGTAATGGAAGGCAAAGCACATTATTATTTGCATAAAACACATGGATATGAAACACTAAACAGGATTATTTGCTATCCTGAAAAGAAGGCTGTGCTAGAATGATATTGCAAGAGCTACTTCGACAGAAAGGTCCATGCAAGAGGGAAAAAAACCTGTAGCTGTTTAAATACAAGTATTTCCACAACGGAGCACTCATTCATCCTTTTTTAAACATAATCTAAAAATTTGATTAAAACAAGCAATACTGAGTACTCTTTTTGACTTCCCATCCCTCAAGCTTTCTTAATAGTCTTTTTTTAGCTTTTTCCTTTTTTTTCTTTTTGTTTGTTTTTTTTTTTTGTTGTTTTGTTTTGGTTTTTTTTGTTTTTGTTTTTTGGTTTTTTGTTTTGTACATTATTCGTTGGTTGGCAAAACATTTAATGCTGTACTTTGAATGGAAATTTTTAAGTCAAAATTTTGGATGAAAATGTTTTTTTCAGAAGACAAAGTTTCCTCTCAAATGGGTGAAGTACATCCACATTCAGAGAGTCTGCTTTCAGTAAGGCGGGATGCCAGCTATCCCAAGTCCTTTGAAGATACAGATCGTGAACAGACATCATACACAAAGATAAATTTCTGCCTGAAGGAAATTTACTCCCAGAAGTAATTACTGTCTTCCTCTCCCCCTTGTTTAGAGAGTCTTCCTCACCTGTCCACCTCTCTATTACTGACATGACCAGAAACTTTGTGCAGAATTCCAACATTCAGGCTGGGGACAAGTTTGAAATGCAAGCCCTTGCTGTTCCTGTTGCCTGACCCACTAGCCTCAGTGCTGCTGAGCTGCACCTGGATAAAGGCTGAGAGATGAGGCAGAACAAGAGGGATCTTTTCAGTAAAAGAATTAAAGCTTTAAAAAAAACCCAAAAAACAGTAAAAGCAGGTGAACCACTTGTCACCAGTCCGGCCTAGGAAGCCCCTGTAGCCTTACATGTCTCAAGCAAATGTCAAAGCTAAGGCTCCTTCTCCGTGGGATGTAAAATTACAGAATCAGAAAATACAAACCCTGAGGATGATACAGGACATGACCCTAAGATGTTAAGATTTACAGAATTCATTCCAAATATCCACTGTTGGTTGATTACCAAGAACAATGTTTGAACTCTGCTTTCCATGTCATTATCCTTCATTGTCTGTCATTTTGCCTTATCTTATTTCCATAGCTAAGAAAATAGTCTTATTTTTCCTGTCACTTCACTAACACCTGTAGGATAAGAGCCATGATCAATATTTTTGGGTATTTTCCTCTTTCAGAAATAGTTTTGGTGTAATTCTGAACAGAATATGCATTTTTTGTGTGTGGGAAGCTGAAGTATGAAGTACTCTTTTCTCTCACCCCAAATCTCCACTACTAGAAAATGTAACTAAAATTCACCTTATTGTAGACAACACGTATGCTTTGTGGTCATATTAAATGCAATTTCTTAGTAGTTGTTAGCAAGGGTGATGTTTTCCCCCTTTTAAATTAAAAAGTATTTTTGATTATAGGCATAATTGTTCAATCAGTCAATGCTATTTAATTTTATTTCATTATTTGTATTTAACTATGCTGCTCATACTGACAAGTAGTCCTATATATTGATTTGTATAAGGTGTTACAATAACAAAGAATTCCACTTGGAGGCCTTGGATGCCATGTTATGGTTTGGAGGGTTTTCTGGTTTAGAGTTTTTGGGGGTTTTTTTGTAGTATATTATCTGTTCTAGAGAAATATTGTCTTCCTGCAAACTACAAGCTTAATGCCCTGAGTCCATTTCAGCTACAACAGAACTTTCAGTTTCGATATAAACACTTTTTCAATCTTCTCTCTTCTCCCTCGAGGTTTTTTTATTTTGAGAAATTTTCTTTAACATAAGGCCTTTTATCTATATCAGTAGTTTTCTCTGAAACTTTCTGAAATGAAGCAAAACTTAACATCAGTGATAAACAGACAGGTTGAATGGTCAACTTAAAAATTCTCTTAGGCAGTTATCCTATCCTCAGGTCAGCCTCAAATTAAGGTTGGTAGATTCTGCAGCATTGCTTATGTCTTTCTTTGCAGATTTTTTAGCTTCAAGCAAGAACCGTGGTTCCCTCTTGTACTGAACCAGGGGCAGGGACTTAGCAAGATACCAGTCTTATTTCTCGAAGAGCTGTTATGAATTATAAAATCTAAATCCATTCTTGGCTGATCGCCAAAGGTCTTGAAGTCATTTTCTATGTGCATGAAAACTTAACATACTGTAAAATTACTGCTTAGATCCCGTCCTTTGCCCCCAGCAGTTGAGGGGTGACGAGGGAACAGAAATGCACATAATTAGAATTGGAAATGCCTTACCTAAGCATACTCTGGGTATTAAGGGTGGGTTTGGGAGGATGACACAAAACAATGCACAATATGTTCTATGTTTAATAATCTACATAGAAATCAACCCAAGGTTTATTTTTGTTGACATTGTATTCATTTAATTCCCTCCAGTGAGCACCAAGAAGCAAATATTATGAATGTGATTTCTCTTTCACTTTACCTGGACAAAGCATTTACTACAGCCAACATTTTCATTCTGAACTGGAGGTTAAATGAGATATTGAGATAAAATTTAGTTTCTATAGAGGAGATCCATACATTTTGTTTCAAATTAACATTTTGAATCTAAACATCTCAGTTTTACTCAGGTTCCATTGCTATATTATTCTTTTGATAGTCAAATATTTAGCTGGTAGGCATGTTTGAACACTAAAAATATTAAAGTGGCAATCCGAATAACTTTGGCAATAAATCTTGTTTTGGGAGTCACTCTAATTCCCTGTAAATAAAGCTATTACTAATAAAGGTTGCTTAACCCTCCCACACATAGATGAGGTGAGAGTTCTGGAAATGTTTCTCTAAGTCACAAAAGTAGTTCAGCTTTGTGCCCAAAGCAAATTTTTACAAAAGTTCTGATTTTACTAGCCACGATTAAGAGGAAGTTAAATGAACAGCCTAATCACCTTGCAACTTTCACTAAATTCTTTAATCTTCCTTTGAAAGTCTTTTCTTTCATGTAGAAATACCAATGTGTAAGGAAAAATTTCCCCCCAGATGCTGCCTTTATTATGGGAAGCCAACTCACAGAATCTTTTAAACTTCCAGGATATACAGTATATTTATTGAATGAACAATGCTCTGTTTTAATGCCAGCTGCCTTTGCTGTTTTCACTCAAGTATCACTTTGGTGGCATTGGGTTTGCTGTTGCCAGCTTGTTTGCAATACTTGCATTCCTTCCTGGAAAAGTTTGGATGTGGGAATAGAAATTCTTCTTACTGAAATCTAGGGAAGGAGAGGAGATATCATTACTGTGTTGTTTTGCTCCCTCTCATCTTTCTTCAAATTTAAAGTTCACAAAGAATTTTACAGGTTATTATTGTGCCACTGTGTGTTCTCTTCCAGTACTGCCCTAAGGTAGGTGACCATCCACATAGTGCATTTTTGTGCATCAAATTTCACTTGAAAGACCTAAATAAGGCTGATTCAGTCTTCATAATTCTGCTACAGGAACTAGCCCTGTAGCCCTGTTACATTTTTCAGTAATATATCGCTACCTCTCCTCTCACTAATTCTCTTCCCAGTTCACACACTTCCTCTTTCAATTCCTAATTTTTCAGGCTTTAGCACATGGCATTTTATGAAGCTCTCAAAGTCAATATAATTCCTAAATAAAATATTTGGTTTATCTTACCAAAGAAAGGTATTAAGCTGGTTAGTATGTTCTAAATTTGATAAATCTGTCATGTTAGATCCAAATTGTATTTCCATGGTTTGTTTTGAAGACTGTCAGCTATTGAGTTTAATTTAATATGTTTGCCATTCCACAGACCATTTTTACCTTCTATCCCTCACAAAATACTTCTACTCCCAATTGCACAATATGCCAGGTGACCTGATAAAATTATTCAGACACCTTACAGATGGACTAGCAATTTCAAAAATAATTTTTAGGCTCTTGGATGAAAATTACCTTCTGTCTTGATGCAGATGTATTGTTTAGTTCCTGTCTTGTTAGGCAGTTTCTATCTGTCATGCCATTAGCTTTTAACTCTTTCTATTAAAGAAGCATGGTTCATCTTACAAAAAACAGAGATAGAATATCATTGACATAGGAAAATGTATCTTTATCATGTTAATCTTGACTGTGCATTTATTGCATTTTCATTTAGATGGTTAAAGAACATTTTCAATATTTGCTTTCCAAGGTCAAATGCAACTTTGGCAGCCTTCTTTTTTGTCTCTAAAATTCATGAACTTAGTTCCTTTTCTGTCTTAACACCTGCATTAATTTAATTTTGTCCAGAGAGAACCCAAATTACTGTTTTACTCTTTGAATTCACTAATCTACTAATTTGGTTTTCTGTAAGAGAAACAAATGTTGAAAACCAAACTTAGGGAGCTAAGAGGGAAAATTAATGTAAAATTCATTAATATCCCTGTTATAGGGGATGTCAAAGAGGCCTAAATTGTTTGTGTGTTTGACTGCTTTTTGTGCTTTTGTTTTGTGATACACTGCAATATAAGTCAAAAGAATAATAATGTGGTATATAATAATACAAATGATTATTTGTGGAAAGAGGATCTATCAGCAATTACATCCCTGGGGTTTTTTTTCCCCTTAGCATCATTATTAGTTCTTATTCAGTAATCTCCAAATTTTATATAAATTTCACAATTCTAATTTGTGTGAGAGTTTCTGCCTGACAAATCTTTGAGCTACACTTGTATCCAAATCTGAGATTTCTTTCACTTTTTCCTTAATTGTGCCACCTTTTTTGCTATTTATGTCACAGTTCCTTTTGGCATGGTCATCAGTTCACCATGAATTTAGCTCTATGTTCTCATCATTTCCAGGTATACCATTTTCAGTTATACTTTACACTTGCATTGTAAAACTCTTGTATGTATAAACCTTCAGGAGAAGAACAGGGAGGAAAAGTCATAGGGGAAAGTGACATCATGTGCTTCATAATTGCTGCACCTAGGATTTCTCAGTTAGGATTTTTTTTCCCACATTTTCCATTCCTCTCTTCTTGTGACCTTTCCTACTTGTTTTTATCTCCATATAAAAAGGTAAAGTCTACAATTATGATGCAATCTATTTTCTGTTTTTATTTATTTTTCTTAATTTTTTTCATATGCTGGTCATCTCAGATTTCAAATCCAAGCTATTTTTTTCCCCATCATATTTGTTCAGGAACAAGAACCAGGCAGCTTCAATGAATGGCAGGAGCTTGTCCACACCCAGACATAGTTCAAGGACTGCAAACAGTGACCAAAAGAAGAACTTATGAGACTATTATCAAGAATGGGTCAAGCACACAGTTCTACCCTTTTCTTCCTTCTCTAATTCCTGGGTGTACTATCCCTTTTGTTTTATCTCTGCCATGAAAATTGACTTTGCTTCTTTCACTTAGATGTGGCAGCTGTAACTAGCAGGCAGTTGTCTTAATCTCGGACCTTCAAGACTTGTGCCCTTCTCAAAGCATGAATGTATGCTTTTACTTTAAGGACTGAATAGCTTTAATGGCTAACATCCTCTTCTCAAAATCTGATTTTGCCTTGACATTTTCCTTCTCCTGTCAAGCTTCTGTATGGTTTTTTTATCCATTCAAGTAAAAGCACTTCAGAAAGGAAACTCTATTTTTTCTCAGATTATAAATGAACCAAATGAGTCACAGATGTAAAAATGTGCAATCTAAGAACATTCATCAGGTCAGTAAAAGCTAAGAATAAAACCCAGGTCTCTTGACCCCAGTCCAAACTGTGTTGGATCACCCTACTTTAATCCACTGAAATCAGTAAAGTGGATGACTTCTTAAGTTGCTAGTCAGTATGAGAAAGAGTGGCAGGAAAAGGCATTTACATTGGAGCATAAGCCACTGCTTGTATATGTGAAATACTTAGTGGCTAGACTGTATGTTTGAGCACAAGAGCAAACAAAAATTTCCTGTTTCTGATTAACTGTGCCATAGGTCCTAGAGGTGTAATTTTTCTTTCTCAGTATCAGTTATGTGTGTAAATTTTTGTTGCCCTCCATAACTCATGCTTGGTAAAGTAGGTTGAAATGGTAACCCATCTTCCACTTGCCTAGTCAAGAGTACTTCCCGCTTGCATCATTCTGAATGTATCTCCTTGCACACCTGGCAAGGTGTGTCTTGTGCACACCTGGTGCTCACTGAAACCCCTGAGGTTAGCATGGCATGTGACCCTTACTTCTATCTAGTAACTTAGTGTCTAAGAGGGCTGCCTCAGACTGAAGGAGCTCAGCCCAAGTCACTTGCCATTTCTGTGAAGCTGGGCTTAGACAGAAGAGATACAAAGGACATCTTGATGTAACATTCAGTTAAAGTTGAGTGCATTCAATAGCCCGAAACCAGGAACATCCCTGTTGTCAGTTAATGACTGCTAAATTAGATTCAATAACACATCACAGGAAGACAATCTGATGATTTATTGGTACCTAGTTAGGATGAGAGAGAGGAGGTGAGGCTTGAAGCCAGATTCCTCAAGCCCCACCTCAGGCTGTAAAGGCAGGTGTCAGTTTGTTCCTCTCCTGTTGGCTTATGTTGAATTAATTCAACAGCCACATCTTAAGGCTATTTTCCCAAGTGTCTTCTACAGCTTAATGCCTAGGGCCTTCTTTCAAAGTACAAGAGTGGTTTTAAATTCCAGCATGAGACAACTGAAACAAAGTCTTTCATTGCTGGGGAGAATGCTCTGCAGTGGGGATAGTGGGAGAGAGGAAGTGAGTGAGTGTCAAAAATAGAAATAAAAATTAAGCAAAGGCTTCTGTCAGCTGTCCTTTCAACTGAATGCTCTTGCAGGCAGCTGTGTTTGAACACCTGTTTGAAGTTTCCAAATATTGGAGAAGCTTTGACAATGAATATCTTTTCACAGATCCACTTAAAACCAGCAATTGGTTCAGAACTAGATTTTGTGAATAAAGTTGATTTCAAATATACCCTTCTCCTCAGAATTCCATTGTCACTTTCTGTCTGGCATGATGACTATTTTGAAACACATTCTACTCATCTAGCCAAGGTGTTTACTTGTATTTCGCATTCTCCTTCTGTCCTGTTCTAGACTTGACCTTTTCACAAAAGTACCTCATAAAAGAATTCTGGCTATAAAGGTTAGATGAAGTCAGATGACATTGGCTATTGGCAAGTTAACTAATGTTTGCCAGATTTTACAGAAATATGCATAGGAATGTCCTGCAAGTAACCTTGAAAGGTTCTGTTATAATCAACACAGAATTAGCATTGCAAAGAGGTCTTATTGATGCCTAGGTGTGATGATGAAAGTGGACGTGAAACCTGAAGGAAACATACTGAGACAGCTGACAGTTTATGCTCTTTATTTTAAAGCAGGTGGATGACCACCATTTATGAAATAAAGCAAAAAGATCCCCAGTTTCAGTCAGATGCAAAAAAAGTGCCATCTCTTCAAACAACAGACTGGCTTGGTGTTGGTATGCCATCATAATCATCTGAGTAGTGCTGATACTGGTCAGTAAGAAGAGGCTGGTGCAAGTCATCTTTATTTTTCTTGACACGTACGATACATGCAGCAGCAGCAAAGATAATTGCAACAAGAACCAGTGCAGTCACTATTGCAATAGTTATCATCTCTGTGACACGCAGAGCCCGACCTAAAAGTAGGAAAACAAAAAGCAAAGAGATTAAAAGCAGAGTCAAGTGATATGGATAAATATCTGAAGTTCAGACTGGAACTCAGCATTTGTCATTGTTCACTGAGTTGGGAGTAGAAGTAATTCAAATTTTGTTTGATAATTCTTGTTCAAAAATGTAAGAAGATTTAGTCTATCTTGCCTCACTCTAAAATCTGTTCTGGACCTTTCTTCTGCCACCTTGTTTGTGAGGACTTGTATTCTCTCTAGTGAGTTAATGAACCTATTTGACATAGGAATGAGGACATTCTGCAAGGTTAAGGTCCAAATGAGAACTTCTCGTAAAATCAGGGTGGGTACTGGGAACTTCATGGTGGGACAGTCTCTGACCAGCATCTATACCAAATCGCAAGCAAACATTTGGAAAGTAAGGCAGGAAAGGAGGCAAAGACCTTTACAAAGACAGCAAATATTGTTGGTGAAATTTGAATAAATTTCAAGAGACAAAGATATGAAGGAAAAAAAGGAGAGGCAGTATCTAGGCTGCACAGTTTACCTGGCCACTCGACTTCATAGCTGTATCCCAGGTTTTCTGGTGCAGTAACAAACATTTCATTATTGGTTACTGGAGGCCAGAAAGGAACCATGTTGTACTGTCGGTTATGTCCAATAGGGGCATTCTCCAGTGGGTATGTTGAAATATCTGTATTTGAAAGTCAAATCACATTTCTGTAGATAAATTCAAAATAAATTGCACTACTTCATTTTTTTTCCAACTCAGGGTTTTGAGTACCCCAGAAATCTTTTTCAGTTGTTCCAGAAGGATTTGTTTCCTGTTGTGGCAGATATAAAGTAGTGTCTCTATACTGTCCAAAACCAAGGCCACTAATGTTATCTCTGGTTTTCAATAGAAATCACCAGTAAATTTTTTAAAAAAATTTGCCTGTGTTGGGCTTTTTATTTCTTCTCACTTGGAAAAGGAGAAATATGTCAAAGACTTTTTTCTGCGTTTTTACTTTGCCTGACTGTAGCAGTGATGAACAGGGGGGCAGTTGATGTAAATTCCAGTGGATTTTTTTTTTTTTGCAACATTATGCTAAATCAGAAGGAAATTAGATGAAATAAAAATCAAAACACAACAGAAAATTCCCAAACCAAACCAAATCAAACCAGCAACAACAACAACAAAACCCAAAACATAATAGAAAGAAAATACTTTGTGGTAAGATGATCCTAAACCTTGTGATAGATCATGTAAGAACCACAAGGGGATACAATTGCTCTCTGAGAGCTGGTGTGAGAAAATTCAATGAGGTGGGTTGTGGAAGCTGCACAAATCTCAGTTGTGCAGCAACAGCTGTCTTCTGTAGAAGAAGGAAGAGGAGTATAGATTATCCTAAGAGAATAAAGTTGCTGCATTGTATGGAGGAATACAGTTGCTGCATGGTGCATAGACATAAGGGTTAGATTAAATTCTCCCCTAGTCCACTGATGTAAGTCTCCTTCCTTTTTTTTTTTTTTTTTTTCCCCTTCATTCCTTTCAAATTCTTCCTTCTATTGTTCCTTTCTCCCTCTTTTTCACTTTCTCCTGTATTACCTTTTTCTGGAATTAAAAAAGCAAGGGCAGAAATGGTAGCTATCCTTTAGAAGCATACAGAGATGGTTGTTGAATGCTGGTAGTATATAATAGAGGTGGTGAAAATGAATGTGTATGGCATCTGTCCTTCCTTTGACAAGAAGAAAATAGTTATTTACTCCACACAACGGTGGAATGTCTTCAGGGTTTACAATGTCCTTGCTCTATGGAGACAGTGTATTCCCACATACTGTTCTCTTGAATTGTGCCTGCTGTGTCAGACGAGGTCGCTGCACAGAGAGTGGTCTGCAATTGGATGTCGATGGGGTGAGGAAGAGAGCTTGCTTGTTGCTACTTTGTCACTGTTAGTGGTACGAACTCTTGAAATTCCAATCCTCTCTCCTAAATTTAGGGACATCTTGCTGTCCCACAAGAAGGAGTTGAGTTTTTGTGACTACAAAGACTGACAACCAGCCATCGTGCCTCTGTCCATGAGAACATCTTACCTGCAGAATGCCGTCTCAGCCACTCATCAAAAAGAGCATCTGTAAATGTGTGCAGGAGGACAAAAATGGGGTCATTTGGTGATAAATGAGTTTGCCCTCCTGTCCCATTCAAAAATAGATGAGCCAAATTATGAAGACTTCGAACTGCTGGGTCATATTTTCCTGAAGGATCACTGTACCCTGAATATGCAAAGAAGAAAACAAAATTCCAGTGAAGATTTTATTTGGAAGCTGCAGTCTCAGATTAATACTTTTTTTTTTTCTCTGAAATGCTTTCATGTTGTTATGTTGCTTTGCTTAAAACAAAAGGGTAGTTAATTCTCTACCTACTGATATTTGGGAAATGTTCCTGGAATACATAATTTTCAGATTAAAATAGCCTTTATGAAAGAATGCTGGGAATGTGGACTGCAAAGCTGCTGGGTTCTACCACAAAAATTGCCAAATAACATCATAGCATGAAACTAGAGGTATATATTTAGCCCCTATATATCTTTCACATACTAAAATAGTTTCATGAGTTTTCTAACTGCTTACTAAATCAGGTGTATCTTGATATTTATTCTAATGAGCTAGCTGTTAGGTTTCCATACATCACTTCTATGCATACTGGGAACACATATTGGAAAGCTTCACGTGCTCTGATGTTGTTTATTTTTTATTCAGTGAAGGTAGAGTGTAGCCTTTCTTGTGCCCAAAACCTCATAACCCTCAAATCAGATGGTAGGATCTGAAGCATCATGAAAACTCCTGTGTTCAAGCTTTGGACAATTGTTCCAGGGAGGGATACATACAGTTAATTTTTTAAAGCCATATTTGGACAACTAGGTATTGATAGACAGCAATTTGAACTGTCACTTTTTAATTTTTCCTGTTAAAAGCTCTGGATTATTAAGGTATAGAAGAAGTTGTTAGGATGCCCTCTGAACACTGTAAATCAAATCTTTAGGCTCTTTTTTCTGTTGTGTGTCTGTGTGTGTGTCTGTGTGTGTGTTCTGGTGTTGGAGGGTTTAGTTTTAAACATGCAGAGCTTATAGAAGAACAGTTTTATGTCCCAGAGAGTAGGGCTAGCATGTCTAGCAATAAATCCTGTACCCAGAGTTCAATTACGATTTAAATACTATTGTACTAAGTACTACCACAGCTTTCAATTTATTTTGATTTCTTTTCTTTGTTTTAATTCAGATACAAGAATAACTGCTAAAAGCCCTTGTTTGCTTCATTTAGGGATGCAGCAGCATCAATCCACAGGCAAGGACTGTGTTTTCAACAAAGGCAACTTACTAAGTATGTGCCAAGGACCTGAGGTTATTTTTTACTTAGTATACCAGCAGTAGACTCTTGAGACCTTTACACATTTTACATTATTTACATTTTACAATAATTTACATAGCTCTTATTTCCTCTTAATACTGAGGTAATACTTAATGCTAAGAACAATGTGTTCTTCTTGTCCAACAGCCTGTCTCAAAACTCATACTTCCAACAGGAAAAAGTGGCAAGTCTGCTCCCTGACTTATTTGGAGTTGTTCCAGGTATTTTTATTTGCCATGTTTACCTTCTACTGTGTTACGGAAACTGTCTGTTGAATTGGAATAAAAAGGAGGAGTGTCAAATACACCAACTTCCAAACACTGAGCAACATCCTCAGGCTCTGGGAGACGCTGTACCATAGGTCGTGCTACATTTCCAGCAGGATTTCTTCGGATGGGACCACCCTCAGTACCTGGAAATGGAGAGAAGAGAGAAAACAAGGTCCAGAACAGTAGGCCACAGAACAAATCACTCTCATGACTGAACCATGGAGAAAAATTCCTCACAAATAGCACTTACACTGAATGAACTGATCAGTCCCTTATGTCAGGCAAAGAATTCTCATGGGGCCCTGTGTTCTGGATTCTCTGCTCCAGGATGTAAAAAGTCATCTAGAAGCTTCTTACTGAAGTTTGTTCTCTATATGATTTAGGAAAATTTTCTACAGACTTTCATGTGATTTCATGATGAGACCTAGGCCAACATTATTGAGGATGTCTGATAGCATAGCTGGGAAAAAGATTATGTAAATGACTAATCCAATATTGGGGGATTCCTAATTTTCCCCATATTTCCTTGACGATTCTTCTATGAAGAAACATACTGGTATTTTAAAAATTACATTAATTTGGGTAGGCATGTTAGAATGTGGTATTACTCACACTTAAAACATGGTGTGCATAGTTATTATGGGGATTTGTTGGGTGTTCCCATTTTAGGAGCAGAATGGCATGGATGTGATAAGTGGAGAGTCAGAAGAAAAGTTAAGCTTCAGTTAAGAAATAACACTGCCAGATATTATTTATGGTGCAAGAGATTAATTGGTACTGCATAAGAAGGGAAGGCAAAGCATTTAATCTTTCTTCTGCTACAAGCTCCTTATAGTATGTATTATCTCAACAGACTGATGAAACATGGATCAAGAATATTCAAAAACCAGTTCAAGACCTTTTGGCTGGAAAAAGTCAATGCAATGTAGAGTATTACATTTATTTATTATTCATAGAATTTTCTCTCCAGATATCTTCTATCATTCATACTTACTGTTACAGATGGTTCCCAAGGTTTCGTAATCTTCTACATTTTCACATAGCACTCGCCACTGAGAGAAGATTGAATTCTGGCTTATAAGAGAGACATCAAAATTGCTTCTAGCTCCCATCAAGTCATCTGAGCAGATATCACATGTATTTTGTCCTGTTGCAAAGTTCCAGTAGGGCAGTCCAAAAGTGGGGTCCTGTAGCATGTTCTAATCCACATAAATACGGTGTTACTACGTGTTGACACAGACAGCTATAATATTTACTGCTAGAAGAATGTTGAAAAACAGCTAAATACATCTCAGTAAAAGTCAGAATCCTGCCTTACAGAAGAGAAGAACTCTATGTAAAATTCATGTAGAAGCTTTTGGTAGTTTTTCACATTGATATCTTTGCTCAGCAGAACAGATAGCTGTACTGCTGAACTGAATCATGGATCTTCCCCACTAATAAGACAGTACCTCTCCCATGAAACCATATTGCACTCAGTCAGAAACATAAATTAACACTGAGGCCCCATTTTCCAAATATTTTAATGGCCTGTCAGCAAAACCAGTCTTTGTAGTGCACATAATAACTAGGTCAACTGTGGAAATGAAGGAAATATAAAGAATAGGGGTACTGGCTTTTCCAATTGGCATAGTTTGGTTCTAGTACAGGTTAGAGTTGAACAGTTCTGGAGTCAGTGAGGGAAAAATACTTTGACTAATGATCAAGTCTACTGACATAAATAGGAATATATATTAAATCTAAAGATAGAACTTCTCAGGGCCTTCACTTAGAGAAATGCCACTGATGACAAATGTGTATCTTGGAAGGGAGTTTGTGCCTCAGCCTGATGTAAAGCAATTAAGGCTAGTGGAAACACTGAAGTGATTTCAGACACTATTTAGTCCTGACCTTGAAAATTTAATTCTTGCTTTTTTAGGAGGGATGATGGCTCATAAAATACTATACCCATTTTGTGAATAGGTCTGCATAAGAGAAGGAAAAAAAGAGAATCATTGATTTATGGAACAGGGTATAACAAAACACTAGTTTCTGTAACCAGTTACACAAACTAAATGTGATTCTGAATATCTAAGCCATCTCTGCTACCACTTTCTTCAGAATTTCTGCTGCTTTGGCTAATGTTATTCAAGAATAATGGCCATGAGATTAAAAGCACCACTGAAAATAACATTGTTGGTCCAACAAAATGTCTTATATCTAGAATACATCTTTTTTTTTTTTTTTTTTTTTTTTTTTTTTTTTTTTTTCATGAGATTTTTATGGAAATTTTACATTTTCTATTGCTTTGATTAAAATATTATATTTAAACATCTCTATAAAAGTGACAGTCTGAAGCCTAAATGCACTCTATTAATTTTGTATACCAAATGAGTTACTGAAATTGAAGCAGAATCAATTCAACATGTAGGGAAAGCTGCTGCCATTTTTCCCTATTTTAATACGGAGTGAAGTTTTTCAACTGTACAAAACATAGCACGAATACCAGTAAACATTTAGAGGAACTTCACCTGCATGTCTCTTTCAAGCTGCAATAGATGGTATCTATGCCATGTGACAAAAGCGGGTCCCTCATGAGAGAAATCAACTCCAAAACTCTGCTGCCCTGCACCAAGGAAAGTCTTCCTGACAGAATAATAATGAGACCACACAAAGTAGTTATAAATGGAGATATTCTCGAACTGAGGTGTGTTGCCATCTGGTCCAAAAATTTCTTCACGTCTTCGTGTGGAAATAACGATGTCAGGATGGACTGTCACCTTGGCTTGGTGTAAGGCATTCACAAAGCGGTTCCTTTCTTCTGCACTTAGGTCCAAAAGATTCCTTCTGACTGTGGTAATACAGAAGAAGCAAGTTACCAAAGTACTAGACACTGAAGTCTGATCTCAGAGTACTTGTTTATTGTGTTCCTGATAATTCTGGGTAAGTCCCTTTTTCTTCAGGTATTCACCCTTTTTTATAGGGGAAACTCACTGAGCATAAATATATAATGTTATTTATTTTGATAAAATCTGAAATAAATTAAAAGAAAGCTCCAATCCTTGCAATTTTATTACTTGCAGGAGTACTATTATAGATTATTTTTCTATCCCGCTAGAGGAAAGACAAAGACCATTCTTTGTCATACAAACTTTTCCAAACTTCATCCAATATGTTTAAGGTTTCCTGTGGTAGTACTCTACAAGAAATAAACACTATAAACTAATTTATAATAATCAGAAACTCTCTGTTTGGCAATTGAATGAGGAATTAATTTTTTTATTCTTGAACCTTTGTAGGAAAAATGGCAGATTTACCAGTGAATTATTAGGAATTCCATGCAGTACAGTATCACTTTAATCTCAGATTCTCTCTTATTTTATCTCTTTAACCTGACATGATTAACAATTGCTACATATTAGTCGTTTTTAGCAGTATATCTCAAAATAATGAAAAAAATGCCATTGTCCACACATAGAGAGTGAAATAAACAGGAAAACTGACTTGTTGAAATAGCAGTGTTTCAGCATGAAGAACTGAGTTCAGATCACCTCAGTCCTTCTTCCACCTGGTCTGAGAAAATCTCTGGCTAAGTCTGGACTAAGATAAAGATAGAAGTTCTCACAATTGTTATTCAATATATACTTATTGTCATTATAAAAAACACTGTAAAAATCCATAACTCATTGGCCAAATTAGTGATCGATTATGTTCATACAAGAAACAACAGATCTTTAACATGAATCTATATGAAGAATAAAACTGAATTGAGTTTCACTTAAAAAAAAAAAAATTCAGTGAGGGATATTTTAGCATCTGGGAAATTTAAATAAAGTCTTTCCTGAAACACGAATTTCATCCAAGGATTGTGTATCCTGAAACATACTTTTTTGTTTTGCAGAACTGAACTGACATGAACTGAACCTCATCACTAAATTGATGGGGTTTTAGTTTTGCTTGTTTTTCTTTGCTTGGTTGGTTGGTTGATTTGTGATGTTTTTTGTAGTGCTTCAAATAGAGAGCTATAATTGTCCATCTAATTTTGATTTACATAGGCATCTTAACATTTTCATTTTTAAACTATATGCCTGAACCACAACAAAAAAAAAAAAAATCGAATATTATTAGAGTTAGTCATGAACTGAGAAGATATGAAGACACCAAAGTGCATTTTACAGCAATTTAGTATGGCTGTACCAACAGTAATCCAGTAGTTATTTCTAAAATCTGAGCAAATGGGGCCTATGGTTCTGTGAATGGGCAAAAGAGGTGACCTCAATGTGGAAACTTAGAGCATAATGGGAAACTAATTTACACTTTTTTAAACTCATGTTATCATGCATGATGTATCTGATTTATTTGGCATTTTAATGCATTGTAAAGGATTTAATGTGAGAAAAGTTGAAAGTGCTGTTGTACATTCTAGAAAATCACCTAAAACTGCTGTTTGCCTGTCTCTAGTTTTACATTAACTTTGTGTGTAACATTTGTCTCTTGATTATTCTTCAGAGTTGTTATCATTGTAAAATACAATAGGCCAAAATATCAGAGAGTGCAATCTGGCTTAGCATGCCCAATTCACAAATGATACTTTCTCCTTTCTAGTTTAGTTCTTGAAGCTCAAAGAAGGAAAAAAAAATCAAATATTCTTCCCATAGCCATCAATAACTTATGATTAAGGAATTGTTGTTAAAATTTTGATTTGGTAAGTGGTGATTTGTTAACCCTTTCTGGGACATGCTCTTACATCCATGGAATGTTCTCTTATCTGGTGAAAATGTCAGTGCTGATTTCTGTTTCTGCAGAAAGAAACACTGCATATTTGTGATAGAGACCTCTTGTTTAACATCAACAGAATCCATTGCTCATTTTGGGGGAGATTATGGATTTTACATGATTTCAGTAACATCTTTGAAGTTAAAAATGTATAAATTTAAAAATAAAGATTGAAATCTTGTCCATTCAGGTGTTTTTCAGATGAGAACAAGGATCTGTCCCCAGGCCTGCTTGTATTTTTAAATTTCCCTATAATATTCAATATTTTTTCAGTCCTGCAAGGATTTCATAACAATTAAAAAAAAATTAAAGGATTGTTTAGCAATATGCTGGACTTAACTGAAACTGGAGTACTGAAGAAGGGCTTACCACACCCTGCACTGATTCATTTGAGCTGTCCACAGTCATGACTAATGTTTTTAGAGATAATGACAGCAGCAGGGACAGTAAAAATATACCAGACCAGGTACATAGTTTAGAATTGTATTAATGGACTTGGAATGAAAAGAACAGCTAAAATAGTCACAAGGTATTAAACATGTTGAGGTACATATTATTCCCAAATATGGTCACAAACAAATGTGCATGCCTGCATGCATGTTTTACTCTCAAGTCCAAAGAGTACCTTTTTTTTTTCAATATAGGTGCTCTATTCTTTAAAGGATTTTGATGCATTGACTACAGGTTTCTTTCCTTCCTTTTAATGGATAGTAAGTATAGGTAATTTATACACATGCTGAACAGCTCCTCTAGCTCCTGCCTTAATAACCCCTTTAGCAACATACTAAAATGCTATATAAATACAATGGACATTTTGTACCTTAAAGAGAACAAATCCATTAGGTACCTTTAGAAGCAAGCACTGACAATGAGCAATTTCCATGTGACATTTCTGATGTTCTTACCTATGTTGATCTGTTGGCTGCAGGTAGGTCCAGTCCAGCCGGGCCGGCAGGACCCGCAGTTGTAGCCGGAGAAGTTCCCGTTGCAGCGGCAGGTTTGGTTGAAGAAGCGGATGGGCCACTGCTCACGGTCATCCCGCCCGTCGTGGATGTACTGGGGGCCGTGGGGCCGCGAGTCGACAGTCACCTGCACGCACCGGCCCCTTCCCGTGGACACACCACACCGGTCAGTACCGGGCCCAAACACAGGGAAATAGTCTGGGCAGCACATGCCGCTCCTCAGGGACTCAACAGTTGCGCACTGTCGAGGGAACTGAGCTCCAGCTTGGCCCAACATGGTCAGAAGCAGCAGCAGGGAAAGGTAGAGCAGCATGGGGATCCGCATGACAGCGGGTCAAGCAGAGCCGGCTTGTTCCCAGAGCTGGCTGTCCACACACGCTGATTTCCTCTCCTGTGATGGAACACCCAGCTCCCTCTATGGAGAGAGAGAGAAAGCGAGAGAGAAAGCAGAATAAAAACAAGTGATACAAATCTCTGGGCTACCCCTTTCACCCCAAAAAATTCCTTCTAACTCTACACTTCAATACTCTATCTGAAAAGGTGAACAACTACGACCACAGACACTAATGTTCTTCTTATTATCTGCATGAATGATAGCAAATAAGTAGATCTATATTTGCTCATTAACTTCTAAATTCTTCCAAAATGTTCATTCACATTTTACACTTGCCAGAAAAATTTGCTTCACTACCACAAAGTTCTAAAACCTAAGGCACCAGTTTTCTGAAACTTCTTTTTTTCGCCCCTCCTGCCCTCCCCCAGTTCATGCCTTTTCTGCATTTAACTAGTATATCTTGTTCTCCCCTCTGTTTTTTTGCTGTTCTCCAGCTCCAGCTCCAACACAAAGCTATACTTCTTCATGCATTGTACCTGTTTTCTCTTTGTGCTACCTCTCCACTGCTGAAATCTTGTTCTATCTCTGCACGTCCTATGACTGTCTAACCTGAAATAAGCACTGCTAATTTCTCTCCTGGTTCAGTCTGCCTGCTAATCCTTCTTGTACCAACACAGTATGGCTTGGCCTCACCCTCCTTCCTCTCTTAATCCCCTTTCTACTTCAGTGCATTTCTCTGGACTTTAAGTACTTGAACAGCACATGATTTCTTTCATGCTTATCTCCTTGTGATTTTACAAGTTTTAGCAAAGGTCAGAGACAAATACTTGAATTCAAAACAGAACAAATGTGAAGTTGGGTTTTTGTTTGTTGTTTTTTTTTTCTTTAATTACTTGCAAAGAAAGGCTCATTTGAAAACAGACAAAGAACAGTGGGGAAAATCACATTTAACAGACACTTAGAAAAAGTTATTAAGATGGCATTTTCAAGATCAGGCTGAAGTAAGTGACTAAACAATGTTATTTATAAAATTAAATACTCCAATTTTTAAACTTAAAGCTTTAGTTTAACAATTAATTTGATACAAAAATAAAAAGACAATGATCATAGTGGAATTTCATGAAATACTAAGTGCTGAGCAGGTGCTATAAAGGGTAGTGGAACAAAGAAATTGACAAATCTCTTTAATTAAAAATACTTATTTAATCATTGCAAGGATGATTTCTGCTGTGCAAAAATGACTTTATTCAAGTTATTACTCTCTTTCTTATCTTTCAATAAGGATGGACTTCAGTGAGATAGAGAAATGTCAACTAGGGTGAAGATATGTCAAGAAACATCTTAACTGGCATCAAGACAAAACATTATCAAGTTTTCTGGGAAAAGGTTCAATCACACTATAACTGACATCAAGCAGGAAATGGATTACCTACTCTTTCTGCTTCCCTGTATGCAAGTCATAATGCAAGAGTGCACCTAATTCTGGCAGAAAAAAGAAACAGGCTTTTTGTGAGTTTATTCTTGCCAATCAGCCATGCACCAGAGCAGTTAACCTTGCCCTCTGTGCCTTGTATAACTTAACATGCTTGCTTCAGGGTAGGACCTAGATTTTTAGTACACTTCTCTGTCTCTTTAATTCATTCCTCATTTGCAGACAGTAATATTTCCTAGTCCTCAAATGAACCTCTTTTCTGTCTTGACTTCCACTTCATTCTCCATTTTAGCCTATATTCTCTTCTTTACTAGCTTATCCTTCTTCTTTCCAAGCTTAAACCTTTTCTCTTTGAACATGTCTATTGGGATACATGTGGCACAAATTTCACTGTTTTCACATCAGAAGGTAAACCAGAGCTAGTAAGAAACCTCTTGAGATTTTATCTGAAAAAACCTTAAACCAATACAGCAAATACAGCAAATTCATAATAAGCTTAAAAGGGATAAATGCTGCTCCTTAGACAAAGCCCCAGTAAAACAGAGCAAACACATGTACCGACTGGGGCTTCCTGGCATCATAAAACTTCCCATTATAATGGTGTACATGATTTAGATATTTTATAAACCTCTTGCACAGATAACACCTATGAATGTTTTACAACAAAGATGCACTGCTGAGGATCATATACCTTCTTTGCCTCCTGATATTCCCTTGGGTTTCCTGTTGGAAGTCTTGCTGAACCATTTGGTGGAATGCAATCCTTTTTATAATCTTTATTTTGATGTTCTTGCCATTTGAGATATATTGCATTTAAAGACTCCTGCTCTCCTACTGTGCCTGGAATGATTTGATCTTGGAGATTATCCAAATGCACATCTGTGTTTCTGCGGCTCAGTTCAGAAAGGGCTTGTCCACAAAAGCAAGGTAATGAGGAAAAAGTCAGTGTGTGAACACCTAGCTCACTAATTGCCTGTGTGGAATAAAAAACCTGAAAAGAGAGTTATTTAATATGCTATATGTTTGCATAAACCTTGAACCATTCTCTTTTTTTTTTTTTTAAACATTAGTTCTTGATGCTGAGAACTTCTTGATC
This sequence comes from Onychostruthus taczanowskii, assembly GCF_017590055.1. Lineage (NCBI taxonomy): Eukaryota > Metazoa > Chordata > Aves > Passeriformes > Passeridae > Onychostruthus > Onychostruthus taczanowskii. The sequence goes on from NW_024497519.1 coordinate 129,687, forward strand.
TCTGTGCAGACACACAAGGTTTAGCTGTGGTCTGTACCCTAAGCTACTGGAGAAGGTTATAAAAATCTATATTTTTATATATTTTCTATATAGCCAGTTCTATTTGTGCTTGATGAAACCTGAGGTACTGATTCTGTCTCATCCCATGCCATCAGCCCTAGAGTCAAACATCAGCTCTCTGGGAGCTACTCGGTGGTCTTTAGTAAGAGTTGAGATACAGGCATCTGTTTGTTTAAAGTTTAAGAACACAGTATTCATTCAGAAGCTCCACATGAAAAGACATGTGATTGTAATGATACTGCTACATTCATTTTTCTTCCTGTGAAACAGTACCTTTAAGAAGCATTAAAGGTCAATGCCAGGAAACAGATTGTTATCAATGGTGCTCATGGGGCATATACAGCAGAAGATGATTGCCTAGTTACGTAGACTCTCTCTTTGTAGTTCTCCAGTTGTCATAGGCTTATTCAGTTCTACACATTTGAATAGCTAAATGACATTTTGAGTTTTGGTCTATTCTATTTTAGCTGTTACATTCTAACAGTGCTATGCAAGATTAATGTAAAAGACAGCAAAACTTACTTAGTTGTTTCCTTTTTCCTGAAGAGTAGGGGGAAAAAAATAAGAGCCAACCAGTTTAATGTTTTCCTAGCATACTATGAACAATAATCAGTTAAAACTACTATCTCAAGGCATCAGTAGACAGCTGCAGACTTTACAATGGAAATGGTGCTGGAGTTTTATTAACAGAACATGTGGATGCAAAAAAATATTCATTTACAAATAAATTGCAAATGAATGGGCAGCAAACAACAGTGATGTTAATTGATCTGTAGCCTTTAATTTTCTGCTTCTATTCAGAAAAAAACAAACAATGAGAAAGTTGTTGCTGAAAATCCTTTACCGAGATTAACACTTGCAGTGAAATTGGGACAAGATTTTCTTACTGATATTTATCATGCAAACTGTAGAAGTATATAATCACAAGGAGCACATAATTTCATTTTTCCCACAAGCCTTAGGTTTTAGCAAATTACTTTGAGCTATTTTGAGAATTAATGAGTGCAGCTACGGACATCTAAACCTCAGTGCTCTGTTAAATAACCAATTTGCTATAGTAGGAAGACAGTGGACCAGCCTCAGATAATGAAAATCAACACAGCCCCATTGGTTTTAATAAGACATAGAATTACAGTCAGCTGGAGGGAGCTTGGCTCATTTGTGTAGGTTAACCTTCAGCAGGCGTATTTGCTGACAAGAACACTACAAAAATAGTGCTGACTGTTACAAGCAGTACTTCCCAGTTAATTCTACCATGTACTGTCCTAGTCTATTATCTCCCTTTTTGTTAATTGAAAACTGAACCAGCAATGAATATGAAACTGCACTTAGTGCAGCCTTACGAAATCAAAAATACCATTCCAAGGAGTAGGAATAAAAAGATTTATTTTTTACATTTTTTTGGAGTGAGCATAAGGTTTTCACACATTCATTAAATTTTTTGACTCTTCCTAGTGTCATATGTTGTGTCAGATATGGGAAGTCCCATTGTATCTAAGACATATCTCAGAAATGGAGCAATATTGTTCATTTTTCTAGGAAACCATGCATATACTGTGCTGTACTCTACTGCAAGATTTCATTAAGGATTAATTTTAATTAAAGGAATATTAGTTAGTCACTTTTCTTATTGGTGACAAATTTCTCATCTTCATCCAGCAGACTGCATGATTCTTACTAAGTACTTAAATTACTCTCTGAGAGTAGGACTCTCATATTTTTATCAAGTACTTATTTTTCTTGCAAATAAGGTAAATTCTACTTTCATTTTGAGAGAATATGTATACCTTTCTTGAAAGCTGGACCAACTATAAATTCACGTATAGGAAACATAAATAAAACAAAGGAGAAGATTTTTATCTAAAGTTTTGATAACCTGATTAAAGACAAAAAAAATATTTTAGACAAATTTAAAGACTGATTTTTTTTAAGTATCAAATTTTCACAGTAATCTTACAAATGCTATAAACAGTTTAAGAAAAATAAATAATTTTAGTTATACCTACTCCATAATATATTCTATTAATCTAAAGTTTTAGCCATGCACTTAAATGTATCTTATAATGCTAACAATTTCTGAACATTTCCTCCATGTCTTTGTTATTCTGGAATGATATCAATAGGCTGAAGTATGGCTGAGAAATGAAATTGGCCTGTAGTTTCTTCTGCAAAATAAAGTGCAGAAAATTTGCTCTATATTTGTAGTTCAAAAGTTCACCTTCAGCAGAGAAACATATAGGTAATTGGAGTCTTTATTGCTTTCACCAAACACAGTCCAGTGCCTAGAGAGGTCTGCAGTTTCAAAATGATGCAATAGAGGAGACAAATGACTACCTACAGAGAAATGAGCGAGACCTAAAAGAGTGTTGCAGATAGGCATAAAATGAAAATAAGTAGCACTTGTCTAAGGGTTTGAAATGGCTGCAAAATAGCACACATCACTTTTGCCTCTTGAAAATATATGTAAGGTTTGAAAGCAGTATTTCAGAGAAACCGTTGTCTGGCAAAGGTACAAAATTGGGAAGAGCTTCCAGAAAGCAGAAAGCATGTTGTTGAGCCTGGAATCATTAGCTTTACTTTTGAGTGACTGTTGATGAAATCGGACTTTCTTAACAGCCTAAGGTGAAGGTGTTCTAATTCTAGGGACTACCATGGTATTAAAGATAGCTTTGTGTTGTGAGCAAATACAGTGAGCACACCACTTCGATTGCCATGATGCAGTTGCAGCTGGGCCATGTAAAACTCTGAAGTACAGAATAGGAAATTGTCTAACATGGTGTTAGAATGGCTGTCAGTGAGGTCTGCAGGTAGAGAGTTTACAGAAATTAAGGTGTCCATCACCAACAGTGCTGTGCACCTGTCATGCTACGCCAGGCTTTCATCTATCCACCTGCCAATGCAGTGTTAGGGAAATTTATCCTCCTCTGACCATACTGTAGGGAGATACTAATCAAGAAGTGTTATATGTTTTTTTCCTATTGTAGATGCACTTTGGGCAAGCTACTGAAGTAAATGGGAATTTTGCTACTGATTTTAAAGTTAGCAGTGTAAAAGCCAAACAAACATGAAATAAAACAAACCCCAGATCAAGGTAGATGATTCTGTCAATTTATATTATCTACTCTCCTGCCCTTTCAGATCAAATCATCTTCAAGGGCAAAGACAGTGCATGTCTAACACATTTTATCCATTATAAAACACCATGAAATTGAAGACATAAGAGGTCAGATTATTGTTTTGAGTAAACTGCAATAGCTCCAATAAATTACTGTTCAGGATATGCCCACTGATGTCCAAGAAGTTACAGCAATTTATATTTAGTAAGAATCAAGTCCTCTATGTTTCAATAAATTGAATCTGTATTTTTCCCTTTGCTGAAGTGGTTTCCATGAAAAACTACCTTCCAGTGTTATGAATTGAAAGTCCTGCTGGATTATACATACTATTATACATATGGCATTTTGTTCCAGACCGAGAAAAGGAAAAAAAAAAATACTGGCACAAGACTAATTTTTTCCTTAAATTAATGTTATTCCATTGATGGACACAAAGCCTTTTGACTGAAGCAAATAAATTGTGCACTGGGTAATATAGGTCAATAACTTATGTTTTGTAGGTGAAAATACTTTGTAGGCAGTTATCCTACCAGGCTAATATATGATGTTTTTAAAATTATCTTTAAAGAGTAATCACTAACATATTTGTGAAGCAAATAGAAAAGAGTTCAGTGCAAGGAAAGCCACTTAGCTATGTATTGACAAGAGAAAATGAACTAATAGCTGCTGTCTCCAGTGTCAATGTTTTTTTGTCTCAGAGCCCACTGAAATGAACAATATTCTCTCTTTTGACTTTACTGCACTGTAGACCATATCCATCATGACAGATTTTTAATATGCAATCACAAATGGCTTGCTCTAAGAAATAGAGTCTTGAAGCCCCTCACAAACCTTCTGAGTTAGCTTGAAAGCTTTGATGAAAATTATGTGATGTTTATGGGTTAAATGGATGAAGATTTTTTGGTCCTATGGAAAGTCTGTGATATTTTTGTCATGCCAGCAGCTTGGGAATTGTTTTCATTTGCAGCAGTAGAAGTTGATGCTGGTATATTAGACACCAAGACTAGAGGACACAACTGAAATACTTCTGATTAAGGAGAAAAAAGATTTTATTTTTTTTATTTTTATGACCCACACATAATGAAACAAAGCCCTATTTTACATTATTACCTTAGATGAGGTCTCAAAACTGTTGAAAGGTACGAGGAAAAGCAAGGGAGGCTGCTGCAAGTGATGATGTTAACATCATAACCGTAGCATTCTGTCCTTTAAAGACTATCTTTTGCCAAAACACAATAAAATAACAGTGCTAACCTTTTACATACTGAAAGGAATATCTGCAGATGCATTTTGAGGCTGATGTTTGTATTTATTATCTGTTAATATAAAGGTTCCAGTGACACTTTTTTTTTGCAAAAAAAATGATGGAGTCCTTTATCAGAATTAGTCTGAACAAGTGCATTAAAGCCATTTAATGTGTCACAGTATTTAAGTCAAATAGGATAGCTCCATTCATTTCATAATGCAGACTGTTTCATCATGAAGTTACTCAGCCATTTATTCTGAAAATGGAACAGTGTTTTTATTGCAGCTTTAACTGAAGTTGATAAATGTATAAGAATTGATGTTAAGGAGTGCTAAGTCCCATAAGTCGAACATAACCCTTGGGAATTTAATTTTTGAGCCGGCCTGATAAATCTCATTAATACTTGATATCTTCAATGTCACAAGATCAAATAAAAATCTTCGTTGTATCTGATAATGTGTAATGGATATTTACATTATCACTCGTTATCAACTAGTTCATTAACCTACAAAAAGCTTTGTTTCTCCAAAAAAAACCCACAAACCCTATTAACCTTTGCAACATAGTAGGAAATCTATACATTAAAATGTAACAAGCAAGGAATACAATTATGACTTATGTACACAGTTAATTTTTTAGTGTTGTCTAGATGGATTTAGGGTTCTGCTTTGGGTATATTTCAGAGGAAAATCTTCCTGAACAAGCGAAAAAGAAATGCGGTCTAACCTTCCCTTCTGTGAGCAGTAATAAAAGGCAACATGATGAAATTTTTTTGATGATGAAACTACTACCTCCTGCTTAGAAATCCTTAATTGAATGACTGTTTTAAAATGAGGGTGTGTACACTACCACGAAGCCCTAGGGGAACTCATATCACAATGAAAAAGATCAGCTAGGGAATCTGATTCCAATATTGTGGAAGCAATACTGCAGGTGTGCATTTCAGGCAAGGATCACAGGCCATTTCTAAATGCCATGAGTACTAAAGGCTCCAATATGCAGAAAGATTTACAGGTATGTCACAGATATCCTTTAAGACTTCATAAATGTTTCTATTGACTAGAAGGACTTCCCATGGAAATTAATGAACAAAGAACTCAAGAGGATCAAATAAGCATGTAAGAGAAATGTGTCTAATGATGACAGACATATATAAGTACAGAAAATGTTGAGCTATTTGGTGAATTAAATACTCACGAAACAGGTGATTACTGTAAATGCAGCTTTTTCAGAGTAGGAGGATCTTTTTAGTTAATAATGCATTGATTTTTGTCAGACATAAGTGACAGAACATTTAGCCATAGTTGCTTATATCTTTCTGCATTTTTTGGATGAGCATGTTGATATGCCTGTGATAGACTATGGAAGAAAAAATCATTCTTTTAAAGATTATTGATGCAGACTTCTATTAATTCTATCACATTGTCTTTTGAATAAATAATCTATCAAAATTTCCATATTTTTAAAGGGGGGTTTGGTGTTAGGTTGACGAGCCTAGTCGTCACCATTTTTTGTTTCGTATGGTATGTTACCATCAGCACACTTCCAGCCTGCTAGCATCTCAAGCAGAAACGATTCCTCAAAAATATTTTGGTCTTGTTTTTAGTAGCAATAACAATTTGTTGTTGAATCTTACAACGTTCTTACCACCAGAGCTAGATCTTGTTTCAAAGAGTTGAGCTGCCTGCTTGCCTTCCACACACTTTTCAGGGTATGTAAATAATATTTCTATTTAATCTAAGAATAGACTTGAATTCAGGGAAAACAAGGATCTCATCTCTATAACGTATACTTCTTCCTCCCACAAGACTGCAAGTGCATCAATCACAATTCAAATTATATTTTTAAGGCAGAGTGTGGGTGGCGCTGGGCTCATTGATAAAACGATCAATTATTTTTTATTGTTACTGCATTTAAAAGCCTTGTCTAGGAATCAATATGTTAAAAGTGTCAAATATGTAAAAAAAACACAGAGCAAAATTAACCCTGCAATAAGACAAGAAACTACAGATGTTCAGAAACAGAAAGAAAAGCCCACTCAGGATAATGCTTGTTTTAGAAGAGTATATTTCAGCAGAATAACAGGCTAGCTATTACTAGTCCTTTTAGTGGACATTACAGATATGAAAATTTGTAGGAAATAGGTGAAAAAATAGTATACATGTGTATAGATGATTGTGCCAAGTCTGAATGGCAGCCTGAGAAAAAGCAGAATACATTCAAAAAAGGGAAAATTATGTCTGATCCTGTGGGAGATAAAAATAGGTGACATGGTTATTCATAGTAATGAATGAAATATGGTCAACAGGCAGGGAAATAGGCAGGGAAGTCTCTTTCAAGTGAGCAAAATTAGCTTCTGTTTGATAGAGATATCAATGCAAAGGATGAAAAATTATTGATGCGAAATTAGCAAAAAACACATAGCACTGGAATATAATTCCAATCTAAAGTCTTCATGTGTTTGTATTAAAAAGAAATTTCTCCATAACCATCACCATGTGAAACAGTTGATTGTGGAGGAATTAGAAACAAGATAGAACCTGTCTATATGCAGAACAAGGGGGTTTGGTTCTCAACTTGTTGTTCCCAGAATACATAGTATCCACTACTGAGTTAATTTAGATGAATATATTTTATTGTGTCCTGGTCATGGAGAAATACAATATTTATAAGGGAGTGTACCACTGGAAATAACATTATGCCAAATGCAGAGAAGATAGCATTCATCTTAAAAATACCTGAATGTTTGAGAATATATATCAGACTTCATATTCAAGTATTTGAAAAGTTGTTCTGATGTAAAACCTGAGAGTTTTAATAAAACTTGTATTAGAGTTTAAGTGAGACTCAAACCTGTCACTTATCAACTGCTGCAGATATACTAAATATATAATTGATTTGTAGAAGGAAAATTAATTGTTTGTTGAGTTTGAGGAAGGCTAGATTTTTTTTTCTCCTACAGAACAAATTGTACTGTCATACAAATTTATGGTCATACTGAATGTAATTTATTAGTGTTTTTTAAAATCTACTTAATTCTGAAGTAATGAAGTGTAGGAATTATGACTTATGCATCTTAAGGGAGTGAAATATGTACAACTGATTTTAACCTAAGCCATGTTGTAATAGTAGAAAGATAAAAATGAAAAAAAAAACCAAAACTGAAGTAGTAGTATGAGTGTATATATTCTTTAAAAATTGACATGGTGATTGATATCAATTTATATGTGCAAATGAAAAAAAGTTCTGCTAAGGTAGCAGTATAAAGACATATAGAGGCAAGACAAAAACTGTTTTAAGACTAAATATAGCACACAATTTTGTATATGTTTGCAATTAATTCTTGCCATGGCAAGACATGTCAGAGGAAAAAACAAAGTTCTGCCTTATTTGGAAGTAAAAAGTGATGTGCTTTGTTGTTGTGCTCAGTGGACATTTCCAAGAGACAGAGTTGTCATGGACTTTTGTGGGCTCAGAATACTCTGATTAAAGTGATTGCTTTTTGGCAGCAAAAGCCTGTACAATAGACTGCTCACATGCAGGAATAATACAGGAAATCCAGGTGGTTAGTACTGCAAATAAAAGGACTGGATAATCAGATGGACTTCAGTGAAGATTTTTCAAAATATTTCACCAAATACATTACATTGACATCTGCTTTTATAAGTAAGCATAGTTAGAAATTATTAAAATAAGCAAATATAGGTTATATATGTACAGTTTTTACTGTTACTGGAGAGAGAGCAAAACACATTTTTTACCATCTTTCAGAAAATATATTTATTGAAAGAATAAGCATTTAGAAATGTTGTCACAAACAATTTAATCAGTAATATGGAGAATAGGGCCTATTACCCACCTGTATAAAGCCATGACTCGGGAGTGGGGTTGAGGGAAGTGAAATATGTCCGATGTATGAATGGCATCCTCTTCCACTACATGAAGAACTATTCAGTAAAATGTACTGGAAATAGGATTGTTGAAGTGGTGCAAATCTCACTCAGAGAAGCTCTCTCTCGTTGCCCTGATCCCTTCAAATTGCAATGAACTCTCATAGCTGTATTTCAGCATTAGTCTGGAAGCTCAGCAATTGTAGCTGTGTATCAATGATCAGCAATTTTTGCTAGAAGGCTATGAAAATTGAGAGTTACTAGCATGCCTGATTTTTGAGTCACTGTATGATAAGACGGAAAGGAAATTTTCCATTTGAAAGCATCCAAATCTTTTGATTTTGTGTGTTTTTCCAAGGTTGTCTATTTCTTCAGGCTCTTTTTGAATTTTAAGTGTTGAATTTAGTGAAAATGATACACTATACATAAGAGAACTGAAATAACAGTTAAGGCTCAACATGATGGCCAATTTAGATTGGGCACCAGGGCCAGGATTTACAATGTCTGCCTGTGGAAATAAGCATGTGAACTAGTCATGGCAGGTTCATTTTACAGTCTATAGAAAGAAACAGATATTTTCAGAATGCAACATGTCTCATTCCAAAATAAAAATATTAAACACAGAAGAAGATTCTGTATTCTAACATCACTTATTTTCCACCATTTGCTGCAATGACAGCTGTGCACAGCTAATTCTGGTGTAGAAGTAAAAGCTGGCTGACATGAGCTGAACATTGAGCTTCTGACTAAAACGTTTACTCAAAAAATCTTACTGATATTTACACTGTACATTTGATAACCATTGGTATGTGTATATTTTTTAAAAATTTCAATTAAACCCTACAATCATCATACAAAGTGATTTTTTAAGATATTTAAAGTGTTTTTCTTCTATCAAATTCTGTCTGTAATGTTAGGTATAAATTTCTCTCCAATGAAAACAATTATTAATGAAGATCAATTTGTCTCTTACTTTTAGTTAAGCCATACCACAGTTACAATGTACTTTGGCAGACTGTAGACCTAGATGTAGTCTCAGCATTTTTGTGAAATTTAAAATACATGATTCCTTTATTAACTGTCAGTATTGTGGTACATCCAATATTTGGTTCATAACCACAGTGTGATAGTCTGTGCCATCACTGGCAAATCAATGGTTAAACTATGTTGAAGCACAAATGTGGCAAATGTGACAACGAGCTGGAAAGCCGCAGCCCTGATGGACACCAAGTTGAATGTAAGCCAGCAACGTCCCCTTGCCATGAGGAAGGTAAATGGTATTCTAGGACACATTATCACCCCCAGTGAACCCCAAACAGGTCACAAAATGGACTGGACACAGGGTCTCACACTTTTATAAATTTTGGTCCATTAGCATATTGGCGATAATTGTCCAACTACAGCTTTAGCCCATGAAGTTCCATCCTTGTTTTTCTCTCTTCAGTCCACCATTGTTTATGCTCTTGGGCTGGGATCTGGATTGGCTGTCCTTGGGTCCCCAGCTATAGAAGTAACTGTTTTGTGTACCTATTCTGTGAAGAGAGCTTATTGTCCCCTTAAATGAAGACCCACACACTAAAGTTGCACAGAATCTGAAAAATATAAAAGCTAAAACCAAAGGCATCATGCTCAGTCTCAGAGCAAGAGGCAATGGGCACAAGCATCAACTCAGGAGGTTCCCTCTAAGCAACACTTTGCCACAGTGAGGGTGACAGACCACTAGATTAGACTGCCCAGAGGCATTGTGGACTCTCAGTCTTTGGAGATATTCAAAAGCCACCTGAACCTGGTCTGAGAAATTGGCTCCAAGTGACTCTACTTGAGCAGAGGATTAGATCAGAAATCTGAGAAATTCCTTCTCAGAATAGTCTTTCTGAGATTCTGTGAAATATATTTTAAGAGGCCCTGAAAAGGCATTTTTTAAACAATAATATCAATAGATAACAACAATTTAACTATATTATATTTACTTATTAATTGCAATGATAATGCCTGGTAACACCACAATTTAAATTAAATACTATTAAATACTAATTTTAAATTTTTAATTTAAATTAAAAAGACGGGTTTTGAAACATCAAATACATAGAAGGAAATGATCCTGAGGTGTGCACTACCTTGTTTTTGACAAGTGGAGCAGTCTTCAGCTAGAAAAGACACTGGTATTTCAATTCATGTATTCCAAACTACATTAATAATTATGGAGTTTTTTTCTAACTTTTCCCAACTGTTACTAAATAGTTATAGATCCCTGAAAGGTTCTCTGTCTTAGGTGCTAGAGGATGACTGTCCTTTTTTTTTTTGGTTTGGAAGTGACCATAATAATCATCCAGACTCAACCCTCCTTGCTGTAGGCAGAGACACTTCTCACTAAACCATGTTACTCAAGATCTCAGCCTGGTTTTGAATACTGCCAGGAATGGGGCATCCACAATTTCTCTGGACAAGCTGTTCAGTTACTCTCCACCTTCATTGAAAATAATTTCTTTGTTATAGCTAATCTAAACCTATTCCCTTTCAGTTTAAAGCCATTCCAACTTGTCCAATCACTACAGTTCCTGATGAAGAGTCCCTCTCCAGCATCTCTGTAGGCTCCTGTCAGATGGTGGAAGGCTGCTGTGCAACCTGCCCTTTTCCAGTCAGAACAGCCCCAAATTTCTCAGCCTGTCTTCTTAGGCCAATTTAGTCCCCTTATTAACCTCATGGTCTCCTCTCAATTTGCTCTGATGTTTTCCTGTCCTTCTGAAGATGGGAGCACCAGAGCTGATGCAGCCCTGCAGGTGGGGTCTCAGCAGAGCAGAGCAGAGGGGCAGAATCCCCTCCCTGGCCCTGCTGCCCACCCTGCTTTGGATGCAGCCCAGGACACGTTTGGCTCTGGGCTGTGAGTGCTCATTGCCGACTCCTGTTGAGCATTTCGACAACCCTCAAACCCCAGTTCTTCTCTGCAGGATTTTTCTCAAATACTTCTTGGCCCAAGTTGCATGTGTTACTCATGGAGAAAGTGGTACTACAGTTTTCAAAAAGCAGAAGAGTAGGATGTGTCCCCACTGCCACGATTGCTCAGCTAGTACACCAAGGACTCTCTTCTGTGTCTGTCTCTCAGCAAGCAATGGGACAAGTTTTCATCTGGGAACAGGCACTCTGAAAGAGGCTTCCTTGTTGGGGAAGAGACAATTTTTTATAATGAATTTCTGTATTGACTTAGACATGTTAATAAAGGTAGAGTTGCTTTACTTCAAACAAGGTCATATACATACTTCTTCTTCATACTTAAGGAAATCCTTTGAATGCTTTAATTTATCAGTTTTATTCAAAGTCACATGAAACATATTGAAAGTTAGGAATGTTTGAGTAAAAAGGAAAAGGAAGACTACTGTGGTCTTTTTCCCACACTTTTTTTGACATAAACAACATTTATATTCTATTCATAATACAAAAGTAATGACTAGGAAAAAGCAGTGTCATTCATCAGACTTTAATCGTTAAAGAATTCCTCAGACTGTTCCTTTCAGTATGTCTGAATTCCTTTTGGCAGCAATGATGTTACAAACTCATATTTTACACAGCAATAAAATTATAGGAAAGTTATTTCTGTTTTATTCTAGATCCAGTAAGATTAGGTTAATGTTTCTGATCAAATTATTTGTAATTTAACAAATAGTTCCAGAAACTATTTTCTTTACTAAATGGAATTCATTATCATTTTTTAAAATTAAGTGTAGGAATTATGACTGTGCATCTTAAGGGAATGAAATTTGCACAACTACCCGATTTTCACCTAAACTATGTTGTAGAAGTAGAAAGATTAAAATTAAGAAGAATATGAACTCAATAAGTTCTCTAAATATATATATTCTTTAAAAATATAAATGGTAATTTATGTCAAGCTACATGTGCAAATTAAAATAAGAAGAAAGAATATCATGGGTTAATAGATATTTTATCAAAGCATCACAATGAAGTCAACACTGAGAGGTTAGTAGTGGTGTGGTCTGTGATCCTTTAGGCAAATATTATTTGAGTGAGAGATCAGACTCTGGTTGGTCCTCTGCAGGTTCAAACATGAGAAAGAAAAGAAAAATAACAGTTTCTATTCAGTCCCCCCTATAAAGTTCTGGGCTTTTTTCTCCAACAGGCATGTTGCTCAGGGCCTGTGTAGCAGGAGTCCAAATCTGAGGAACAGATAAATGTGTGCAAACCCTCTTTCACAAACAGTTTGGGATACAAATGATCAGGAAACCAAGAAAGAAGACAGTGAAGCCTTATTTATTTTCAAATCCAAGTATAAGCAAAAACTCAGGGATGTTAGTTATTACAAGGGTGTCAGTTTAGCACCTGTCGTCACTACAGTCTTCCCTGACTTCAGCTGTCCCAACCACTTTGCATGTGATGTCTTGTCCTAGAAACTCCCATCTCCCAGAGATGAGAACTGAAAAACAGGGAACTTATTTAGGCAAACCAGCAGAATTTATAAACATTGAAATACCCAACTATTAAACTGCAAATTATAAGAATATAAAGGTTAAAACAAATTATGAAGAATAAAGTTTGAAACTAAGTAGAACTATTCCCTGATGTAAACTAAGACAGGAAAAAAAGAAGGTTTTTTCTTTAACATTTTGACATTTTTGCATAAGTGATTCATGCTAAGCTAAAGAGAGGCAGAATCCAATGCCAGATAAAATTTCTGGTAAATACATATCCTCTTGGTTTAAATCTTTTAGATCATATCTGATTTGGAGAAAAGATATTGGAGCTTGTTTAAGCTCTGTCTGATTTTCCATCATGAAATATTTGAAAGAATCTTAAAATTGAACCTGCTGGTTAAAACTTCTGATTGCCCAACTACATTTTTGTTACAGTATTTTGTGTAAATGTCACATTAGGTCTAAAACTCTTGAACACTGGCAGAAATTATACATGTTCACTGCCGATATTAAACATTAAGAGTTTTTTCTTTTTTTTGGGGTCATGTGATGGCTGGAGTGGGAGATTGGAATTCTTGCAGGTATTAAGACAGATATGGGCAGGCATTGACACCAGTCATGAGTTTATCTCATGGAAAAGGTTTATTGCAGAATACTGAAAAGAAAACATGTGAAATAGTTTTTCATTGAAAAGCAAGTTAGGCATTGTAATTTTTTTATTTTTAATGAAAGGGCATTGTAATAAAGATCCTTGTTTTATGCCTGTGATAATATCTGACTTATTTTCCAAAAAGAGGTCTCTGCAGTAAAGGTCCACAGTGAGGTCATCTCCAGGGTGGAAGATGAGCACGATTTCCTGAGTGATACAGCTGAGCCTGGCTGAACCACAATTGCTTTTTATCTGAGTCTGCTTTAATTTCATTCCATAAGTTATTCTACTCGTTTCCCTGAACACCACTGAAGGTCTGATTTTTAGAGATATTGAGCATTCAAACCTCAAACTTTCTTTTCAATTTGCAGCTTGTTTTTGAACTGTCATTCCAAAGCAACATTTTAAGATGCAACGTAAAATAAAATATATGACAGACAAAGGAGCTGTGTATGTTTTAGACAAGAATTAAAGTAATATATTAAGGCAACCATTAAGCAAAAATGCTCAGATTCTGCTTCTTTGTGAAATGGAGGTACTTGGGGCTATTTTTATAATGTATTAAGATCTCATATGCTAACCTTAGATGTCAAATACATGAACGGCATAAAGAGATTTCAAGCACACTCTCCTCAAAAAAGTAAGAAAAATTAAGACAAATATAATTCCATTGATGTTTCCACTGTAGTAAACATATTGGAAAAATACCTGGAATATTATAATAATTCTAATAATAACAAGAAAAAACCCCAAAACAACTAAAAAACCCAAAAAAATATGTTGTTTTTCATTGGAGGTTTAATTAGATTAGTCTTCATCAAGACTAAATACAATGAATTACTATCAATACATTATCTTCTAATCTAACTATGTGGGATTTGTCATTGTGCCCAAGAATACTTCAAGATCATAAGTTCAATGGGGAGCAGAATGATGAACTGTGCTCATTCCACTCAAGGACATCATCTTTCATAAATGCAAGCAAATGGATTTCTTGCCAAGAATACCAAAAGGAAAAAGTACACTTAATTTCTTTTGGGGATTACTATGACAAAGAAACAAAAAAGGGGTTCGATAATGGCCTGAAAAAAGACACCAGATGAGACCAAAACTAAAATGTTTATGCAAATCAACAATTCTTGCATGATAAATGACTATATATTTCTTGTATCAAAAAATATTACCTAATATGTATAGTAGTATATATATAATAATATGTATATAAAACTTACTATATATAGTCTATAATAATGGTAAGTCAGAACAAAATGACTCAGAGTGTTTTTTAAACAGAAATAAGCATAACTGAAATATATATTCCAAACCAGTTGGAAAAGTTTTTTTAAAATTATAATATAATTGCAGCTAAAGTTTATACATATTGTGAAATAGTGTGTGGAGTTTATTCATTTGTTAATTGGGACGCTTAAAAAATCAAAACCATATTTTTGCAATCTTGAGTATCATTTAGTGGAATTCATTTTAGAGGAAGGAATTTGCTGAAATTGCTGTAGTTGTGTTATCAATGAACATACCCTATTTTGTACTTGTGTTGCAGCAGCTTCCTACTCAAACCTTCCCTGCACCTGAAAATGAGAAGGTAAATGTAATCTCAGAGAGAATATGGAGAATAACATTGTGTTCAACATTTTAAATTTTATCCTAAAGTTCTGTTTGGATGTCAACATCAGTAAATATTTAGACTTTACTAATGAAATTAGTTTTCCTGTTCACAGGAAAAAAAGTGAAAATGACATGGAGAAAACTGAGGTACTCCACATCTTTTCTTCCTCTGTTTCCACTGGTAATTACCTCTTTTTCAAGGCCACGAACCTTAGTGCAGGGACTGGGAGAAAGAAGATTGGAAGAGACGATCAGGTTGAAGGCCATGTGAGGAACATGAACATGCGCAAGTCCAAGGGACCCAACACAGATAGTGGAATGGAGTGCACCCTCAGTGATTATGCAGATCACAACAAGCTGAGTGGTGCCATTGATATGCTTAGGGGAAGAGATGCCATGCGGAGGGACTTCGACAGGCTTGGGAAGTGGCCCACAAGGACTTCATGGGGTTCAACAAGGCAAGGTGCAAGATCCTGGTCCTGAATTAATTCCCTTTATCAGTACAGACAGAGGGGTGCATTGCTTCAAAGCAGCTCTGCAGAGGAGGTACAGGTGGATGAAAAATTGGACATGAGATGGCAATGTCTGCAGCTCAGAGGGCCAACTGTGTTTGGGGCTTCATCAAAATCAGCACAACCAGCAGATTGAGGGAGGTAATTCTTTGCCTCTGCTTTGCTCTTGTGAGACCCCACTTGGAGTGCTCCATCCAGCTCAGCGTAAGAATGGACCTTTTAGAGAAGGTCTAGAGGAGGACCATAAAAATTATGAGGGCTGGAACACCTCTGCGGTGAAAAAAGTCTAGGAGTTCCCATTCTAACATTTCATTATTTAAAGAGAGGTTTATAAGAAATATTGAGAGAGAATTTTTACTAGGACTTGTTCTGACAAGGGGTAATGGTTTTATACTGAGAGTGGATTTAGTTTGGATAAAAGGAAGAGAATTTTTATTATGAAGGTGTTGATACACTGGAACAGCTTACCCACAAAAGTGGATGTCCCATCATTGGAGGTGGTCAAAGTCAGATTAAACAGGGCTTTTGGCAACTTTTTTTAGTGAAAGATGTTGTTGCCCATGTCAGAGGGTTTGGAAGGTATGATCCTTAAAGATTCCTTCCAAACCAAAACATTCTACAATTCCTTAGATTTTTAACACTTTCAAGACCTTACCACAAACAGTTAAACATTTAATACAGGGGTATAATGCATTGATATGCAAACATAAATAATTTAATTACCAAGTTTTTTACTCTTTGGTATGTTTTTTGAATTGGTATTTTAATATTTCCTTCAGAACCACTGTAGTTGTATGTGGCCTTTCTTATTTAATAACAGCAGATTGTACTCTATTGGCAAGCAGCTTGCTGTGTCAAATGAGGGATCAATAGTTTGCTTAATTTTTTGATACAGTTACTGAATATTTTGGTTACTGAAAATGAATGAATTAAGATTGTATGATATATATACATATATTTTTAAAATTTTTTTTAGGGTTTTTTAAAATTTCATTCTCTATGTGATACCTCTTCCTCTTCCACAGTCTCTGGCTCAAACTGAAATGTCCTATTTGCAAAATGTAAGATGGAAAATTTACATCTCACACATAGCAGTCAACACAGTTCATTTCACTTAGAAAAACGTTTAAATGCACTAAAAGAAAATGAAAATCCTTATCATGTGATTCTGATGTGATCTCAAGGGAATAATCCTTGCTGTTAAAATAACAGTTATTAAAAAATACAACACACACTGTGTACACAAGAAGAGCAAGAAAAGGAGGCCTGCTATTTCAGTACCTTATGGATGTCAGAATTCTGATTTCATTGATACATGAAAGAAATCCTTCTTACAAGATGAAACTTTATTTTATTTTATTTGCATATTTTCTTAATTATTTCACTTTTCTAAATCCTATGTGACTTCTAGGACATCTTGAACACCATTATCTCAGCACATCATTCTAATTATGTGATCATTTGGCAATTTTTCACAGTAGAAAAGTCAGCTGCCTTCACAGACTAACACATACCTTTGCGCTATTTGTTCTGGCATTGTCATGGTTTTGTGGAAGATTAAATTGATTTAGATTGTGTTTCATAACTGTTCTGCTATATCACGCTTATTACAGAGAAACCAGCTACTGGTTATTGCATCCACCACCTTGTCTTTGTCTCCATTTACTGAGCAGTAGATTCAACTACATGTCATGCCACATCAGGATGAATGTGAATTCCAGAACCTCAACAGCTTCTGGAAATCTTGAGTGCTTGAAGCTCACTGCACTACACTGCCTGCAGATGTCAGGGACATGCAGATTTGTGACACAGATGATTCCTGCTATGGTTTGAAGAATCTTGTCCACCTCCACACCCTGGTTGAGTGGACACCGTCCCATCCTACCATGGTGCCATGCGTACTGACCTGATCATATGAGCTTTCACTGCCTTTTGTGCATGTCAGAGAGAAGAGCATTCAAGAGGCTCATTAATAGTAAGGCACTTTATTTCCTTATTCTGTTTCTCTTGAAGAACTTGTGGCTGTGCATAACTCAGTGCAGCTGTGTTAGCTGTTTTACCTACCTTGGATATTCAAAGAACATCCCTATTTTGTGGCTGGAGTTCTAGTCACGTCTGGTTTTTTCCCAGGTTGCACATATTTGTGGGCATGTATTTGAAACTGGTTTCTTTCCACCCTGTTGCATGATTCTTTGGGTATTTCTTGTTACCATTGCTCTTCACCATCTGTATCCCACCCCTTTCTACTGTTTACTTCTTTACTTGGCTGTGGTTTAGAATCTCATTCCTCCATTTTCCTAGTGTAAAACTGTTCCAACCAGGCTGGCCTGCCTTTTGAAAAAAGTTCTCTTACCCCAGTTTCCCAAAGCTATTACATTTCTCTGTGACAGTGCATGATTCTCAAAGGTGGTGTGATCATAAAAGCCAAAACCTTGATGTTTACACCAGCTTGGATGACAACACCAGTTCATTACAATCATGTTACTGGTAAGAATTATGCATTCCCTTCAGCTGCTCTCAGGACACTGAAGCTAGTAGGATCTGAATGACAGAAGACTTAGCCTGGAAGCACACCAGATGTGTTTTTCCCAGAAAATTCCCCTTTCAACACAAAACTGAAATGAGCTGAAATTAAAACCCCTTTAAATTGTGAAGGAAAAGGAGGTGAGCTTTCTGTTCTGCTGCACCTCACATGTTAACAGAGGCATTTACAGGTGGAGTTTAAGCAGACACAAAGTCAGCTAAGTGACAGAAATATTCCTAAAAACTCTACCTAGCTTATCTACCAAGATTGCAAAATGTATTTGACTGAAAAAATGTCTAATAATCTAATAGCTTGACAATTTTCACCCAGTGATGAGGTAGACTCTACATGATGTATGAAGCATTACTACAAAAGAAAGCATCTTTATATGACACAGTCTTACTTAAAAAAATATAAGGTCTGAGGATAAAAGTTCAAGGTGAAACATCTTTCCTAAAAATTGACCAAATTATTAAATATTCTAGATTTTGTTCTTCACCTCCAAGTCTGTTATTTGAGTACATCTTCCAAGATGATAAACCTACATATCTGGAAGAAAATTAGTTATTTCATGACAACAGGGATGATCTAAAGATCAAGGAAATGCTTGATCAGTGATATATGGTTGGTTATGAGCTAGGAAAAATTGCATTTTAATGAAGTTGTTATCATCCAGATTATGTCATGGATGAAGGTGGCATTAAGAATATCTTAACTGTGTAATGCTCTGGGAGTACATCTTTGTGTCAAAAAATCCTATTGGTGAATCACAGAAGAAACGATAGGAATTTAGGGAGTGTATAATATGGGCTGAAAACAGTATATTAAAAAAACACAAGCCCTCTTCCTTTTAACCATATTTTCCTTAGTATTGCCAGATTTTATGAAGAAAAGAAGCAAGAAAACCTGTAAAACCATACTGTTAAATCAAGAATGTCTTGTAATTGTAAATTAAACAACTTTTATTTGCAATTTTTTTCACAAGACTGTTTAATTGGAAGGTGTCTCCATGTAAAATTAGCTACAAAGGCTCCTTAATTTAGAACATGAAGACATGTCATGGTTCTATGGCTAAAATGTGAAGATTAAGTTTGAATAGGAAAAAGAAGTTTAGGCAGCAATATTAAGCTTCCAACACATCCTCTCTGAGGGACTATGTCCATGTGTTACCCATGCCAGGGCAAGCTAAGGGAAGGACACCCCTGATGGACAGAATGGACATGACACCTGGCTGCGAGTAAAAGAAACCTTTAGACACACAGCCTCACTGCCTACGCTGCCTGCCACCTAAGCTGCAGGCATAACCTGCAGACAAATTGCAGAAAGTTTTATAAATGGGGAAAAGTGTTCATGTTGGCATTCATATAAATGTTTCTTATAATGGTTTACTTTCCATAGTTACTGAGTCACTGAGTGGAGGTTTGCATTGGCTCTCTGTAAGTAAAATAAATTCTCCAACTCAACCTGCCACTGATGATAGAAGACACCCATTCAAATTCAGAAGTCATTCTGAGATTGTTACAGGTAAGATTCTGTGAGGTACCAGAGTTATTGGCTGCTTTTGAGAAGTTGAAAAATTTTAAAGTCTCTTATCATATTAAGTGGTCAGTTTCTCCATTCAGGTCTCCCTTTGCCTCTTTCTGCTTGGTCAGGAAAACAGTCTGTCAAAAAACTCAATCAAAGTTGAAGTGTCTTGTATGAAGGATTTCCACCTCCACATAACACTAATTTTCCAGTTTAAAAAGTCTGTTATAAAAAGTATTCTGAAGTAGATGTAATCATAGACACACATGGATAACAAGACCAAAGACTCCTGTGGTGAAACATCGGTTGAAGACAAAAAGAAGAGATTAATCTTAACTGCCACATGTCAAATAAAAAATGCCTTGTAAAAGGCCATGGTACTGAAAGTTTGTTGTCTTTAAACATGATTCTCGCCACCTTAGAGAAACTGAATCAATTTTTGGTTGTAGGAAATAGGAATAGAAAAAAAAAAAAAGGAAAGGGATAGGGAAAAGAGAAAAAAAAGACTGAAAAGAGAATAAAGAAAAAAAAGGAGAAAGAGAGAAAGAGAGAAAGAGAGAAAGAGAGAAAGAGAGAGAAAGAAAGAACCATGGAAGGCAGAAAGAATGAAGGATGAAAGGAGATATGTAAGCTGAAGCTAGTAAACAGCAGTGAAAGGTCTCTGATGATGACATTAGCAGACCAGTTTGCTGAGTGACCGATCAAGTGACACAAAGTAATCCAGAACCATACTGTGAAACTACATCATGAGTTAGTACGTGAATAAAGAGCACACTGTGTTTATCTCAAATCATAAGGAGATCATCAGTTTAAGAAAATAAAGTTCTACTTTTATGCAACTGTAAGTGAATAAAAGATACAACTTCATATAATAAAGATATTCTGTATCAGAAAATAAAATCAATTATTTGAGAAAATTTAGGTCTACTATGGCATCACAAAGCTTAAAATTGTATGAATGTTGCTTATGCATAAAGTATTTAAAAATATTGTATATAATTTTTTATAATGAAAATAATTTACCTTATATTTTGAATAAATTCTGATCTTGATATAAACATGATTTATTTAAATTATTGTTATTTTAATATAAATTTATGAGAAAAAAAAGCCAAACAAATTGAAGGTTGTTAATATGTAAAAACAGGTTGTAAAAAATAAAATACAACCTGAAAGTATTTGGATTTTTTAGGTCAATTATTGACAACTAAATTTAGAAAATAAGCAAAATCTTGGATTATATGTGGCATTAAGTGCAAGGGCACAGGCAAACTTGCCAATAGGTATTGGGAAATTATGTGAAATGTTATTCCAACAAATTTTTCTTGAAATTTTGCTTCCTGTTAAGAGGTTCATATGTATGGGTTAGTGCTACTGAGTGTAATGATGGCTTTGTTCTTTTTCAGTTCTATATTTCTGTGTCACCAATTTAGAGAAATGTATCATCTACTGATTCTTGATATTTTCATCAGACTGGATTTGTTGGATGTGGAATACTGCAGGAAAGTGGGAAGGAAAGTTTTGGGAAGGGAAGTTCTGGGAAGGGAAGGTCTGGGAATGGAAAGTCTGGGAAGGGAAGGTCTGGGAAGTGAAGGGAAATTCCGGGAAGTGAATACTTCAAATCACAAATACTATTTCAGTACCTTCACCAGTGCTTAATATTTGTGCTCTTTCTTCATTGTCTTTTAAAAAATTATTTTTAGTATGGTTATTGCTTTTTTCTTCTTTTTTTAATTGCTTACAAGGTTCCTATTCTAAGCAAGAACAAATTGTATGCAAAGAAGTGTACAAGAGAGACTAAGCTTCTTATGGCTTTGCAAGTTTACAAGAGATTTACAGTTTGAATTGGTACTTTGTTTTCTGGCATCTATAGATTGAAAGAATGCAAAAGAAGTAATCTCCAAATATGACCGTTAAGTTTACTCCATTGATAGCTCCTTTTCATTTTGTGAACAGAATAATAAAGACTAGGCACTTAGCTCTGAGCATAGGTGATTTTTCAGTTCATGCAGCACTAACATGACTGCAACTTACATGGTCAAGGTAGTGACCCTCTGTGGCTTATTTAATAGCAAACTATGGCATTCAGAAAATGGCTACTGCATGCAAAAGCCTTTTATAGATTATTCAGTCCAATGGCTTTGAAGTTGTACAGTGGGAAATGGTCTCAGGAACTTAAGAATTGTCCCTGGACACGGCAGCAGTGACTGCCATGGTTTCTACAGCCCTCTTGAAAGAGAAGCAGAAAATAATGCGGCAAACATCATCAATTATTTGTCCATTTTTCCCTCTTCTTATTTTCCCTATACACATCTCTAAAGATCTTGCTTTTCATTACATAAGGGTATTTGAATTCCACTGAGCTAAAGCACACAATCTCCTGTATGTGGTATTTGGAATGCCAGGCCTCTTTGCTTCCATTATAAGATGACCAAACACGGAAATTAAAGCAAAGAAAATATTCCCCTCTTCTCCTGCCCCTTGTAGAAAGGGGAGGATGAAAATGAAGACTCTGAATGTATGCTAAAACCTGGTGCCTGATGATTGAGTCTCTCTCTTTGCTCTCTTCATACTGGCAACTCTTATATCGAGGGTGTGTCATCTGGTCTCCAGCAGCTGCAGAGACAGGATTTCAGGCAGCACAGAAAGAGGGTGACCTCTACTGGAGGAGTCACCCCTGGCGGAATCCTGCTGCTCTGCTCCTGAACATAGTCAAATGGTCAGCCTAGATAGGACGGAGTTCAACACACAAGGAAGGAAAGGAGCAGCAGCCATGTGAGGGATGGATTAACAAGGCCAGCAAGCAAAGGTCTTGGGCTTGTGTGGGAAAAGAGAATACGTAGTCAGCAAAGCAGAGCTTAAATGGAGTCATCTCAAATATTTACATGGAAGCAAGTGACTTATCATTACCAGGGAAACCCACAGATCCTCTCTGTAAATCAGCATGCTGAGATGCCTTTTTGAAGTGCCTGTACATGGTTGAAACGTTGTGAATAAACATGAGGAGTTAGAGATCTGTGTGGAGTTGCAGGGCTATGACTTTGTTGGGATCACAGAAATGTGATGGGATTACAGCCATTACTGGAGTACTATAATGTACGCACACAGGGATTTTAGAAAGAACTTGCTAGAAACACAAGGATGGGCAATTTTGCTTTATGTGAGAGAGCAGCTGGAGCGCAAGGAGCACTGTCTGGGGATGGATGATGAGTAAATGAGAGCTTTTGGGCAAGGACAAAGGAGTTGAAGAGAATAAGGGACATTATACATGGGGATGTCTGCCATAGGCCACTTGGTCAGGAACTAGAATAGATGAGACCTTCTTCAGACAGCTGGCAGCAGTTTCACATTCACAGGCCCTGATCCTCTCCGGGGCTTGAACCAGATGAATATCTGTTGGATGGACAGCACAGCAGACTGAAAGCAAGCCTGGAGAGAACTGATACAACTTACCGAGCCAAGTGATAGAGAATATGAAGAGAGGGGTTATTTTTTAGGACTGCATAGTCACAAAAGAGGAGAGTTTGTTAACCCTTTCACAAATTGAGAAATCCTTCTTCTATCTTATCTCATAAAATTTTTCACATTTATCTGTGCCTTCTCTTAAAGAATTAACTACTTTTTCTTTAGATATAACCATATTTTTTCTGTCAAGTGTGCAGAATTTTGGAAACAAACCAGCATCTTATGTCTGTGCCACAGAGTGCTTTTCCATCCTCATGACAACTTTACTTGACAAGTAAAGACAGACTAAGGACAACAAAAACCAGATTGTATATTGTCTAAATATTTCAGGGTCTGCTTTATTTTGTCACTGTATTTAGCATGCCCCTTTATTTACACTTATACAGAAACAGAACACATGCTTTTGTGTCATGATATTTTAGTAGAAAATAAAAATTAGATGTAATTAATGTTAACACTGAAATGTACACATGATAATTTTGTGTTATAATTAATGTTTTTCTACTTGAATTCTTTCACCAGCCTCTGTGTGATGCTACACATACAAAAGTAATTTCCATCTGAAATCCTGTTAGGGAAAAAAGTTTATGTGTTGAGTTGTACACCAATTCAGTTCTACAAGAGATAAAAGTTATTTTGGGAATTGTTTCCCAGGAAACAGAAATACCGGATGTTGAATAGCTCTTTCATTTAGTGGAGAAACAGATAAACAGATCAACCAGGAGAGGTGCTCCTGAAAACAAATCCTTTGTAAAGGACACTATAATCCTGGAAAATGCATTTGAGAGAATGCAAAAGAAAGGGTTCAGTATAGATGAAAAACAATAAAATAAATAAAGGCTTTCATGGTCAAGGTGCAGGAATTTAATGCAATACTGAAAATTGCCAAAGTTGTAAAATTCCCAGGTGTCATATAATAATTCAGGAAAGGGATACCCCCTTGCTTTCTGGGTTATCCATAATCTTCTAGGAGTTTTCTCTTCTTTAGGCTCTACCTCTCTAGCTCCCTCAGCCTGTCTTCATAGGAGAGGAGCTCCAGCCCCCTGATCATCTTCAGAGGGCTTCAATACAGGTATTTCCTGTGCTGGGACCCCAGAGCTGATGCAGCCCTGCAGGTGGGATCTCAGCAGAGCAGAGCAGAGGGGCAGAATCCCCTCCCTGGCCCTGCTGCCCATGCTGCTTTGGATGCAGCCCAGGACACGTTTGGCTCTCTGGGCTGGGAGTGCCCATGGCTGGGTCATGCCCAGCCTCTCATCCACCAGCACCCCCAAGGCAGGGCTGCTCTTAATCCATTCATCCTGCAGCCTCTGTTGAAACTTGGGATTGCCCTGATCCAGGTCAGCACCTTGCAATTGACTTGGCTTGGAAGCTCATTAAATTCCCACAGGCCTGCTTCTGGAGTTTGCCAAGGTCCCTTTGCATGGCATCTTATCCTTGACACTTCTCTGCTGTACCACCCAGCTTGGTGTCCACTGCAATCTTGCTGTGAGTGCATTCAATCCCTTTGTATATGTCACTGATGAAGATATTCTCAATATGTCATATGTCTTTGTATATATCAATGATGAAGATATTCTCAATCTCAATCAGTGACAAGTGATGTCCCTGTGAGGGACATCACTTATCACTGATCCACATCTGCACACTGAGCCATTGACCTCTGTATGCAACCACCCAACCAAACCTTCATCCACTGAACAGTCCAGCCATCCTGTACATGTCTCTCTGATTTAGAGAGATACACTGAAGAAGGAAGATGATCTGTCAATAAAGAGAATATAAGAAACTTGGTAGACTGCCACTTTAGTACTTGTCCTTCATGCAATGCAGCCTCTTTTTCCTCCTTTTTTGTTCTGTGATCATCATGGTTTGCCTGTATTCCAGGTTCTTAGGTTTACTCCTATGTTGTGTCTTTTATTGTCTCTACCTTGTCATCAGAGAGAAATTGAGGATGGCTTTCTTTGTGGGTGGGGGCACACCATATTTAAAAATTTGTAGCAAATTGTTCGGCCTCTTGATGAGGCTCTACAAATTCCTTCTTTTGTGGTTTTATCATACAGAATGTGAGGATGAAAAGCTTCCAGCATGGCCTAGCCTAAACAGATCATGCTCTACAATTGGTTTTGCATGAGGTGTTTCACACCTTTAATGAGTGTTCACATGGCTGCATTTTCCAGTAAATCCAGTTTTCCCTTTCCTCCTTCTCAACTGATACTGGAGCAGCAATTTTTCTGGATGGATGACTCTTAGCTGTTTTTTTAACTTGCAGTTCTTGTATCCAAGCTTCTAGTGTCCAGCTAGGTTGGCCACCCCACTTCTTCATGTCATCCCTCAGTCCCACAAGAAGAATCAAGGGGTTACACACAGTGTATGTCATCAGTAGCCCCTCCCTTGAGTAGAGAAAGGCTGACTCTCTATAGTTGCGACCTTGGCTAGTGTTAATGAAAACCACCTCTCTTTGAACTGCTCAGGCAATATTTGGATCATTTTCTCTTCAGTCAATGTGCAAGGTCATTGTAAGAAAGTGAGATTCTCCTCATATTCTTGGAGTTGTTTGACCAATCTATCCATAGATTCTGTGTCTATCCAGCTCATTCTTAGCAGTCTGTTGGCATATGACACCACCAAAATTCTTACAAACTTTTGCCATGTGGCCCAGACTTTCTCCAGGCTTTTGGATACCTGGTGGTCATTGGGAGTATTATAGAGCACCTCCACCTCAAGTAATTCCCTCAAGTACTGGATGCCTTCCTCAATATTAATTCATTTACTTTAGGAATTTTCAGGATCTTCCTTGAGGGGATACCTGTCCTTCACACTTGACAAATAGCTGAGAACTCATTCTCTTTTCCCAATCTCTTTGTCAGTGGCTTTATCCCTAGCAAGGTATTCCAGCTGCCAGGCTTTTTTACCCTTTAATTCTTGGCTATTGACCCAAATATCACAGCTTTAGAATAGTCAGCTCAGAATTTGCTTGCCTAGTTTATAGCTTAAATATTCTCTCATGTTTCAAAGCTCACCTAAGAACAGGGATTGATTCCTCACTTAATATTTCAGTTACTTCTTCCTCCTTTTCTTGTGACTTCTCTGCTGTAGAATTGTGTTTTCTTGTTGAATCTCCTGCTCTCTCTTCAAAGAAGCCTTTTAATCCCTTTTTAAACATGCTGACCTCACTTGTGTTGTTTCTTTTTAGTTATAGGTATGACTGATAGAGTGGAGGCCTGGGTCTCTGGTTAGCCATAGTGTCTGCTGAAATTTTTCAGATTCAGAGACCTTCATTCTTGAAGGTGCTGAACAGTATTGATCAGTGTTTGGTAGGTGCTGGTCAGGCCTCAGCACAGTGCAGTAAAATGTGCTTCTCAGAAACAGCCAGGGCATCTCTTTTTAAACATGTTACGTCAGGATTCTGCACTTGTTCAGGAATGAAGATGCAAATAACTGGGTGGGAGGGGAGCTTTCCAGATATCTGCCCATATTCTCTGAGATGTCCTCCCACCTATACCCCAGGGATGTAGGTCATATTCCTAAGTACCATTAAACCTTTAAAAATCCAAAACCATATGCTGTGCTGCTGTCCGAGTTACTCTACTCCCCCGGGCAGGGGAGGAGGTCGCACCGGCTGAGCTGAAGGCACGGCAGCCTACAGCCGGGGCGGGCACTCCCTAGATGCGCCGGGGCGTCCCGGGAGCGCCTCAGCAAGGGGCAGCAGGGAGCAGCAGGCAGGCGAAGTAGAAGAATGAAGAGAGGGACCCTCCTCGGGGGTCAAATCCAGAGCCTTTATTAACTCCAGGTGCACCAGCCGAGCAGGGACCACGAGTCAGGGAAAACAGCAGCTTATAAAGGGGGTGGGAACACGACACATTGACCAATGAGGGCGAACTGGGGAGTGAACAAACTCGTGAGAAACATGCCGGCTAGCCAGTAGGAAATGTGACAGGGAGGGACCCTTGTTCCCGATCCAATCACCCACTGAAGAAAGGAGAACTTTCTGGAATATGGGAAGGAGACAGTGGGTGATGGACAGGAACTTGGGGAGGGATTGACAGAAGGTAACCAGGGAAACAGGGGAGGAGAGAACGAATTGACACTCTCAGAGAGAGAGGTTCCAGGGGAGGGGGAAGGGGGATCCCAGGACCGAACCATTATAGCTTTAGGGGGTAACAGAACACACCAAATGAATCCTGCAACACAACAACCATATTCCTAAGAAATACCAATAAAAGCATTTTGAATACCCAAGGATTGTCTGGATGCTGAGAATTTGTTGTAATGAGGGAGAAAACATTACAAAACGTGGCAAAGGTGCCATTTTCTATTTCCTCAAAACAACCAAACAAAAACCACCTCTCAGAGAAAGAATTATAATTATCTTGTTTTTAATTGTATCCATCAGATGATCATTGAAATAGAGTAATGACTTCAGTATGGAGCCAAAATACCAGATAAACTCAAAAGTAGCGTTTTAGCAATAAATCTCCCAGGCATAGCATCACTAAGATCCATAGAGTACAGGAAACTGCAAAAGACAATCTTTTTTATATACCAAAAAAAAAAAAAAAAAAAAAAAAAAGAAAGAAAAAAAGAAAGAAAGAGTACGACAAACCAGACAAGCTAATATCAAGAACAGATTAATCAATATAATTACACACACCTATTTACAGGTATAAATCCCCTCTCACTCACTCTAGTAAAGTCTGCTATTATCTCAAACCCTCCATGCCCTATACTGGGCACAAAAATAAGTTCAGTTTAATCTTGGCCGACAGCTAAGCACCATGGAGCTGCTCATCCACTCCTCCCCTCCCCAGCAGGATAAGGGGAATAACTGGAAGGGTAAAAGAAAGAAATGAAGTCACAGGTTTAGGCAACTACACTTAATTAAGAAATAAATTTTGAATGCACACATGGAATTTATGTCCAGATCTACCATCTAAAAGGCCAAGTATAACACAGTAGATGGATAGATAAGTGGAATGAAGAGGACTTAATATTAACATGAATTGCAATACACCAAATATAGGATGACAAGTAAAACTCTCCTTAGGAACCTAAATGTCATAAATATTCATTTACTTCATGCAAGTAAACAAAATAGGGTATGAAAATTAGTGTCATTGATACAAAGAAAAATATGTCTGACAGATAACTGAAGGGCTAGAATAGCAGTTTAGAATTAAACATATTTGCCCTTTAAAAAAATGTGTAATAAAATTTAAAAACCACACAAAACAAAAAGTCAAATCTTGACACTGTGGTACATCACCTACCTTGAAAGCTGTGCTATACAGAATAAGTGATCTAGAATTATTTTAGCACTCTGTGTGTTGGTAGTCATCTAAGATAATTACACTGTTCATGGGGATGTTACAATGTTTTATTATTTACTGCCTATAAATGTTATTAAAGACTTGTAGCAAGAAGCTACGACAGAAATAAAAAAGTATTATTTTAAAATGAGTTAGAATTTTGTGTACCATGGAAGTTTACTCTGTGAAACCAGAATGTATTTTACAATCAACAAGTAACTAAATAAATATATGTTGTATTTAGTTTTACACTGAATTACATTAGATTTCATGTTATAGTATTTTCTTTGATTCTCTGGCTTTCAATGAAGACAGCTCTAGCATAAAAAAAAAGTGCAAAAACGTTCTTTTACTGCAGATTTTTTTTATTGGGCAATTTAAGAAAATATTATTTTATAATACTGAGGACTTAAGTCCTTATCACCAATAAGAAAATAATACACCTTTGATTATATATCACTGTAGAGCTGCAACTGTTTCCTAGACTTAAAATATTCATTTTCAATATTTAGATTAAAATTGTGCAGAAGCACTAGCAAATTGCTCCAACATAAAGGGTATAATAAATACAAATTCAATACTTAGTACAGGTTTGTTGTGATCATTTAAGGTGTGCCAAAACATGAAAAGTACAAATGCTTAATTTAACTTCAAATTTGTTTTAAAGTTTTTAATAAAAACTCTAAAGAAAGCTGTCAATGTTCATTTCTTGTCAAATGGATTCTTCTGGAGTTTCACACCTTACAGAGGTAAAAGGAATTGCATATGCTTCATTTACAGTGAGCTAGCATTTCAGAGGTGACAAAGTCTAACCACATTTTCCTCAACACAAAGAATGTATTATAATTCCAAAGAGAAAAACTTTGTTTTCAATGAAACTCTACTTCTAAAGCAACCACTAACAGATAGTGGAGAATGAAATAAAATAAAGGGTATGCAACATATTGTTTTAACTGGAAAATTTAAACTTTGCATGATTTTACTTTTATGAATTTTTTATACTTATCTGTTCCATCCAACAACTTTCTGCCACCTACCAAAATTTCTTCCATATATATGCTTTCCTTCCTTTTAACCAGAGATTTTTTTGTTTTAGTTTCAGTGTGCCCTGAACTCACAATTTCTGTTTGGGGGACTTTTGAAAGCTAAGACATCTTAGAAAAAAAATAAAGATGAGACAAAAAATTATCTAATGAAAAGAAAAATATACAGGCATTCTTAAAATAATTCTGTGCAAACTTCACTACTGAATATCACATCTAAAATCCTTCTCCAAAATAAATACAGAAAATCTTTAGAACTATTTCTATATGAATATTTCTAATTCCGTGTTCCTCTTCCCCTCAAAAAAAAGTCTCAGAAGAGAATAAAAATTGATGTTGTAACATCAGCACTGAAACGGTACAGGGCGTCTGAAATGAAAGAGTACACCACACCTCCCAAAGAGAATGACCAGCAACAATTAATGACTATCAATCAATTAATAAATAATTTGCTCAAGCAACTCATTTTCACCAGTTACTGTCCTTGATTGTGCATGATCTATTTGCAGTCTAGCAAAGGAATTGAAGCGGTGGGAGGATGTTAAAACTTCAACAGCAAGATTAGAAGCACCAAGGAAGAGGAGAGGAAGGGGAGTCCAGACACCTACTATCCATAGGTCAGTCCTTAACAAACTCCAGAAAACAAGCAGAAAAGCTAAAGGCCCTTAAGAAATTAGGCACTTTCACAGTGCTGCACAGACCAGCAGAAAACACTTCACGTCGAGAAAGAAAATCCTCACTTCAACTTAAAAGACAGTACAACATGATCTGCAAAATTTAGTGTATTTCACAAGGGAGCTCAGTAACAGGCATTTAAGTTAAAGGTCTCTTCCCAGATGTGTCAGCTGGGCCTGAAGCTACACAGCCAGAGACCTTACACATCACTAGAGAGAGGCTGCGACACTCAGGTGAAAGAGGGCATCCCAGGGTACAAAAGTCTGATTATACAGTGAACTTGCCACCCAAACTGACATGATGGCAGGAAACGCTACAGTCAGAGACCTCTTCCTTCGTAACAGAAGCCAGCAAAACTAAACTGCAAAACCCCTGCAAGACCTGTAGGGCTTTGCTTGTAGGGCTGTCACAGCTGCAAACCTGGAGTCCTTCGTGACTGAAAAGCACAGAACTGAACTGCATGAAACACTGTGCCTCCTCACTCTGACTGGAAAGGCAGCATTAAGGATTTGCAACATCCAGAAAAGGCTCTATCAAAGCTCATCTATTTTACACAGACCTGGATCTGTCACAGTGACCTGACGTGGCCTAACATATCAGCCCCACACTAGTATAAAGCTCTGGTGAAAACTGCTGTACAGCGTACTGTAACAGGATAATAGAGACAATAGGGAAGAACCCATCTGTATTTCTAGAGTGATGGAGGATCCCAACAATAGTCTGCATTGGAGACTGAGGTATGCCTGACTGGGAATGAGTGGTAAAAGTATCCTATTTTGACTGGTCTCCAAATATCCTTGGAAGAGACTACCTCAGGAGACAGTTACTTAAGGGAGCCAAGATGTGCTTTGGGATGGTGTAGTTGCCTTGAGAATGGATTAAACAGCTGTCTAGGTTTCTTGGTCTCTCAAAGTATCCTTCTGGTGTGGGCTTGATGTAGTCCGAACAACAGTTTCTAATTGCTACCATGACACTGCACAGGTAACAGGATCACATCAGCTAAGACTCCTTGGCTATCATCCAAAAACTATTCTGGTGACTGGAGAGGCAACTTTTTTTTTTAATCCCACAGCAAAAATCCAGCTGTTGAAGATTTACGGTGAAGTATAGTAACCACTGAGTCACACCCCCACAGAGTGCTGCTGTACCAATAAACTCGACACGCTAGAACTCCAGTGTGATGCCGAGCCAAAGGCTGCCAAATGCTATACAACTATTGATGTAGGTAACTCTATCCTTTTGGCAGCAGAGTGCAGGTGACATCTTGATGACACCAGGAGGAGTATCCTGGAGTACACCTGAAACTGACTGGCTCTCAGGCGGAAAGACAGTCCTGCTCTTTGTCATGGATTGGTACAGGCTACAGTGGAACAAGGTGAAGCTCCTGAGCACTCGCCGTATATTGATGACATCAGTGTGGGAGACAGCACAGCAAAAGAAGTGTGGAGAAGGAGAGAACCGTAATCTAGATTCTCATGAAGGCTGGTTTTGCTATAAAGCTAAGCAAAGTCAAAGGATGTGCACAAGAGATTAATTTTTTAGGAATAAAGGTGGACATTATGATATCCCAAAGGATATGATCAATAAAATAACAGCTTTGTCACCACTAACTAATGAAAGAGAAACACAAGCTTTCTCAGGTGTTGCAGGCTTTTGAAGAAAGCATATTCTGGGCTATATTCTTATTTTTCTAATTATTCTGTGAGCCCTCTCAATTGAATGGCCTGGAAGGTGAATGATTTTGAGTGGGGTTTTGAGAAGCAGCAAGATTTTGAGCAAATTAAATGGGAGATAGTTTGTGCTGTAGCACTTGGGCCAGTCCAGAAATGACAAGATGTGAAAAAAAATGCATTATGCCTTAGCCAGGGATAATGTCCTAGCTGGATATTCTGGCAGAAAGCACCTGGAGAGACAAAGATTAACATCTAAGGTTTTGGAGTCCAGAGTATAATGGATGTGAAGACAGTTGTCCTCCAATAGAAAAGGAAATATTAGCAGTATTTGATGCTGTTGAAACTTCTTCAGAGGTAGCTGATATAGAAGCACAACTTCTTTTATCTTTGCCTGCACTGGGCTGGATGTAAAAATAGGAAGGTCAGTTCTACACATCATGCCTGTGATACTGCATGGAGTAAGTGGATTGCACTGACAATGCAACAGCCTCATATGGGAAAATCTGTATTTCAGTATTGTCCATGTCCTCTGCTTATACAAGGAAAGACAGAAACTGTAGCTAGGTATCTTCTCTTCAGAGTCAGTACTTTCTGTACTTTGTTGCAATTGTGCACAGCTGTGAGATATTAGAGAACTTTCTTTCATGACCCATTTTTGCCTGTGACTAATTCTAGCTGGTGTTGGGGAGGCTTCTGGGAGGCTCTACTTTTTCTGCATTCACTTTCCTCACTCCCTACAGACTCCTGTATCCTCTTAGATGTGGATCTTTGTTATCTCTATTTTTTTATTGGAGTTGCTTCTTTTCTCAAGGTCACAGCTATTCTTCTTTTGGCTGTGTGCTACTGTGTTATGTACACTTTCTGCCTTCCTAATAAGATTTAGACCTTACACAAGATAATTTTAGCTGAATTCATTTCAGCTTGTACCGAAAAATGATAGTAGAAAAAAAACCTGAGCACACCCAAAAAGTAATGGAGGGGCAGAAAAAGATGTTTAAAGCATAGTTAAAGCTTAGAATTGAAGTTGTCTATACTTTTTCTGCAAACTTGGCACAACAACCTAGTCCCTTCTGGGCTTCAGTCACACTCCTCCCAAGGGAATAAACATTTCCTCAGAACTGCTATTGTCTCCAGATGAGAAATGCTCCCTTTTTTTCTTGTACGTCTTACACTTACACTCTCTTTAGCCATGTGTATCTAATAGAGTTTTCTCAACATAAATTAAGAACTACAGCACTTCTTAATTTTGCTAATTTATTTCCTTCCACTTGACTATCCAACTGTGAAAAAGTGTACAATTACTGTGGATTTAACTGTTGAATTAGTATTTGAACATTCCTATTATACGGGAAAGGGAGTGGAATAAATGGGAAATTAACATCAGATTTGGTACTTTTACATAGCTGTACCAAAGGCTTTATTTTAGATTTATTTCGTTATCACATTTTGTTGAAATGTATGCATTAAGAAATGGAGGAAGTATAGTTCAGAATGCCTTACTTTGCAGTAGGCTGCACTTTAATATACTGTAAAGAAAGTTTTAGCTTTGATGTTCAGAACTGCTCTTGCCTCACATTCGCAACACAAACACAATATCAAAATAGAATTTTATGGGAATATATACCAAAGAGTTTAGCACAATGTGGGTGAACTAGATTCCATTTACCTACACTGGAATATAGATTGTCAAGGAAGAGGAATATTAGCCCCCGAGAGAGATGTTAGAAGGTGAGAGACTGTCCTGCATTTTTGCACTGTGATGATTTTCCTGGTTTATTGATCTCTTATCAAGCCTAGATAAAAAATTTATCACAGATTTGAAAATCCATAAATATAACTCAAAAACATGTCAAAAAAAAAAAAAAGAGAGAAGAAAATAATGTAGAAAACAGGCTATTCAACATTCTGCTTCAAATTTCCATTGAAATTCTGCTTGTAGTGAATACAGGAATGCAGATTTTTTTAGAAAGACCACTAATTATTTTATTTTCATAAATGCGACAGATAAGAGCTATACAGGGACTGATTATGACTTCCATGCTGATTTGTTTTCTCTGCTGCAGAGCCCTGAAGAGCTAAAAGTCAGATACAGAATAGTAACATGAACATTTGATATGCAGCATGTTGAAGGCATGCAGTATGTATCACCATATTTCCTAATCCAATGGGTAAAAAGATGACCAATTGGATTAGGAAATATGGTGATACATACTGCAGCCCTCGAGAACAATGGCATGGCTGAACCTGGCTCACACCTTTGGATGCTGCATGGTTATGGAATCATAGAATAAGGTTGGAAAAGACCTCTGAAATCATTGAGTCCAGCCGTTAACCCAGCAATGTTCACCAACAAACTCTGTCCCCAGGTGCTACCTGCTACTCATCAGGCAAGGTCAGCTGCAAAAGGTTGTTCAGGGTCATGCCCAGCTGAACATTGAATATTTCTGATGATGAAGTCTACACACCTTCTTTCTCTAAGCTGCTTTTGTCAGTATCAGACCACTGTAGCAGTATAAGTATATTCATCTCTTATAACAGTGTTGTGGTTTAGGAATGGTGTTCCTTGATGTAGTAACCCCCCCACAGTGTGCTGATCAATCCTCCTGTGGTGGGCTGGAGAGGAGAATTGGAGGCAAAAAAGATAAAGATCATGGTTTGAGATAAGAACAATTCACCAAAACCAAAAATGAAATAAGGAAACAAAGAGTAACAGCAAAAATGATAAGAGGTTGTACAAGGGAGGTGAACGATTCACACACAATTTGCTCACCACATGGAGCCTGGCAATACCCGACCACCCGCCAAGGCATGCGACCCCAAAGAGAGCCCTTGCCCCCTCCCTGGAAAGTGACATGAGGTGCTATAGAATAACCTCTGGGTCCTAGCCATGGCTGCTGTTAGCTACTGGAAAATTAACCCTGTGCTAGTTGGAATCAGGGAAAAGGGTTTGGAAAAGACTTTGTCATTTGAGTCCCAAGCATGGCTGGGTTTCAGTGCTAACAATTTAAAAGCAAGTAGAATCTAGCAGCCGGTGTAATGTCTAAGGCATAGTATTATGTGTATATGCCAAAATTGTTATAATTATTTCCTTTGGTTGTTTCCCTTTTTAGCTGTTACTTATTTAGCAAACACATCTAGTATTCTAACAACATAGCATATAATGTAATGTAACATAACAAGAAAATATTTTTATTCCCTTTGTCCTTCACTTACTTCCATGTATGTCACAATTCTACTTGGTTTCTGAAGGAGGGATTTATGAGTTCAGTAAGCTGCCATGAAATGCCCTAATGACTTGAAAATTTAAGACAGAATCACTGTTTATTTTTGGAATATTCCTTCATGGCTCACTTTTGCCAAGGTGAATGCATTTGACCTGCTGCTGGAGAGGAAGTTTATTTTTGGGTAAGTAATATTTTGGTGTGTTATCTTCTAAAATACTGCATATCCAACAGTATGTTATTTTTAATAGAAAGCTACCAGTAAATATCTACATAAAATCACATTCAACTCTGTGATCATCTTGGGAGACTATGGATGACTGTTTTATTTCCATACACACATTCTGACCTTCTACACCTAGATTGCTTGTCAAAATCGGGGTGGAAAGAGAGATAATTTATAGCTGTTCAGAGTTTATACTCCATGAGCAATCTTCCTGGGGTGGCAAGGTGTCAACTATCACACCTTAATAAAAACAACCTGCTGTACCCAGCTGCTTAGGATGGCCTTAGCAGAGCTAACACATTTCTTAGTCTTTTATATGCTCACTGGAGCTAAATGCTGTGTATGAAGTTTTCACAGGAAGAGTGTATTGTTGCATATGAGTTTCTGGTTCAGAAACTGCAGCAGGCAGGCATCTCTCACAAAAGACAATAGCATAAATGAAGCAGAACCATCAATGATCAGCACTTGCCTAATCTACCGAAGCTTACACAGTCCTAAATAACTTGCTAAAGTAACTGAAGCTAGGCTGATTCAGCCTAGCTGAACATGAGATGCTGATTCAGCCTGAAATCTTTGTTTTGGTAGCACTGGGTTGGCACTTTGTGATGCTGTTATAGGAATAGCACTGTCCCAGGGTATGTTTTTTGTATATCATTACCTCTTTGTTTACTGTTTGAACTTGCTCATCAACTGCTGAGAAGGGGAAGAAAAAACAGGGGTTTAAAAAAAAACCCAAAACTTTTATTTATTTTTCTTGGAAGAGTTTTCTTCCTGCATAGCATTCATTAAAAAAAAATAAAAAAGGAAAATAAAGAAGGGGGAAAAAAAAGAAAGACAGCACTACAACAGAAATCCAGAAGGTATGCTAGTTAATATCCTACTGTTTTGTCAGCTACTTGTAAGCAAGACTCTGCATCATTTATTGCAGATAGAGTGAGGTGACCTGTAATGGTTTGCAACAGTTATCTTTGAAAAAACACTTTTTAACAATAATAGGCTTATGGTTCCTTTCTATAGAAACAAAGCAATGAAATCTTTCTTAAGAATCTGTCTTAAGAAAAAATCCTGATAGTGTGTATTCCCAGCAGGAAAACATGCTGGACCTGGCTCAGGTGTATAAAGTTAGCAAAAACTACTGACTGACAGACACTCTGATGTCTTCTGTGGATCTGAGACATCATTTTCCCTGAAAGAGCCACAACTTGCCTATCCTCATTCCAGTCCTTTGCCACTGCCATACTACCTCTTTTAGTATCATCCCTCAGTTAGATTACACCCCCCAGAAACACACGTCAGGCTTCTGTCTGTGGCAGAAAAAATTTTATAAGCATCTCAGTCCATACAGTTGTGCTTTTGGAATCCATTGTATTTCTAGTCTATCAGCTCTGTGCTTTAGTCCTTTAGTCTTGGATTTCAGTGAAGGTTGAACATGTGAGGGCAGTTTTATATATATATATATAAAAATGTATATGTATATATAATAATAATATATGTATAAATTTATACATATATATATGTATACACACACACACATAGTAATTCTTCACACATACTAATTAAAGGAATGCTCATCTAAACATATTATTGTCTCTATTCCTTTCAGACAAACAGCTGAAGAACATGTTTGGTGCAGGTAGCTCCATGTGCACCCTGCAGAGCAAGCTGCAGGTTGAGCTCTGCGCTGGCAGGAGCCCAAGGCAAGAGGCCATGACCTGCTGACCCTTTGTATAACAAAGGGCCTGGGACCTGGGGTGGCCAGGGAACAGGACATGCAGAGACAGCAGGAGCTGATGAACCCAAAATTTCCTGTGCTTGGACTGTTTAATACCTTCACTGATGATTTGGATGAGGGCATTGTGTCCACCAGCAGAAAATTTGGAGAAGTCACCAAGTTGGGAGGGAGTGTCAATCTGCTGGAGGGGAGGAAGGTTCTGCAGAGGAAAAGGCTGGATAGATGGGTTGAATCCAATGATGTGAGGTTTAACAAGGCCAGGTGCTGAGTCCTGTACTTTGGCCACAACAACCCCATGCAGCACTACAGGCTGGGACAGAGTGGCTGGACTGTGGCCAGGCAGAAATGGAACTCGGGAAGTGACTGACAGCAGCTGAACATGAGCCAGCAGTGCCCAGTGGCTGAGAAGGCCAATGGCATCCTGGCCTGTACCAGCAATAGTGTGGTCAGCAGGGCCAGGACAGGGATTGTCCCCTGTATTTGGCTCTGGTGAGGCCACACCTCGAGTGCTGTGTGCAGTGCTGGCACCCTCAATTTAGGAAGAACGTTGAAATGCTGAGGTGCATCCAGAGAAGAGCAACAAGGCTGATGGGGCTCTAGAACACAAGCCCTAAGAAGCTAGGGATGTTTAACCTGGAAAAAAAGAGGCTCAGGGGTGATCTTCTCACTGTCTACAGCTTCCTGAAAGGAGGGTGCTGCAGGTTGAGGGTCAGTGTCTTCTCCCAGGCAGCCGCTAACAGAATGAGAGAACACAGTCTTCAGCTGCACCAGGGAGTGTTTAGGTTGGGCAGTTTAGGAAAAAAAATTCTTCTCTGAAAGTGGGATTGGGGACTGGAATGGTTTGCCCAGGGAGGTGATGGACTCACTGTCCCTAGAGGTGTATAAAAAAAGACTTGATGTGGCACTCAGTGCCATAGTTGATAAAGTGGTGTTGGGTCACAGGTTGGACTTGGTTATCTCAAAGGTCTTTTTCAATCTAGTTAATTCTGTGATCTGTGGCTGTGAGGGAAAAAAAGCCCTGGGATTCCTTTGTTCAGGCTGCCTCCTAGGAGGCACCAGCTGGAGCTGTTATTTTATCATTTAGTTATTACATCATGATTGCATTATTTTAAGGATCTGAACACCTGAGACTCTTCTGTGGGAAACGTGGGGTTGAGCTGGTGTGGAAAGCCAGTCTGACTGTGCAAGGTGTGGGGTGTAGCTGTGAAGTGATGTAGTCCCAGCTCAGGGGGTGTGAGACAGACTGCCAGAACAGTTCCTGAATGGATAGGCAAGGAAATTTCCTTAATGCCACCACCTTGGGGATCTATCTCCCCTGAAGTCACTCACCACCAGGGCAGCACTGAGGAGTCTGAGGTTGTGTGAATAGAACACAGACCTGAGAGCCAGGGAAGGGCAGGAGCTGTCCCCTTTCCTTGGCACTCACCAGACCACAACAGAAGATGCTTCCAGTATCCAATTTTGGGAGACCCCAGTGGAAGAAAAACATATATCTGAGCTGGCAGTACTTCAGGGGAAACTTCCCCAAGGCAGTGGGGTGGAATTCCTCACGCCACAGGGCGTGGCTGTGGGACTGGGACTGAGGCTGGTTTAGCTTGAACAATTTTCAGCAGGAGGTGTGGAAAGCAACTTCTCTAATGGTGATTAGCATTTAATTTGAAGAAGTGTTTTTCCTTCCCAAAAGAAGGGTCAAATTACAACAATAGTGCTTTGCAGATACATGTAAGAAAATATTAACGGATTACTTAAAAAATCTAAAAATAGGGGTTTGAGAAATATGTCTGTATGTATTATGCTGAACTCTGGGATGGGCAATAACAAAATAACTGGCTTTTTAAAAATGATACAGTTTCTGAAAATAATAAAACCCAATAAATATTCATGCTTCCTATGGAAAATTGAGAGTTTCCATTGCTTTGATGGAAGGTTTTGGTTTTTTTTTTGTTTTGTTTTGTTTTTTGTTTTTTTTTTTGGTTTTTTTTTTGTTTTTGTTTTTGTTTTGTTTTGTTTTGCTTTTGTTTTTTTTTTTTTGGTTTTTGTTGTTGTTGTTGTTGTTTTCACCTTAGTTAAAGCACTTTATCCATTTTAGTTAAGTTTTGTCTTAATGTGATTTTATGCAATACAAAATAATTTTCAATGAGACACTGAAAAAATCGGATTAATAGAATCTTAAATGTTACTTTTCAGTGTTGATGAAGACTTGGATTTTCACAAAATTTAGGTGAATTTATAGGTGATAGTTAAGAATATGTGATAGTTTTGGTGAATTCAAATGATATTCTTTAAATCCTGACCTTGCTAGGCAATTCATCTCCATAGAATGTTAGGCTACAGTTGTCTGACCAGCTTTGCTCTGTATCCTCAAGCTCTTACTTAATGACTTTGCATTACACGCAGCCCTATAGATCAGGAAACTGCAAAATGTTAGATTTTGATGCACCGGGCAAAAACTTCAAATAATCCAATCATGGGATAACTGTCAATACCTCAGTTTTTAATGACTGTGCTGCTTTATTTACTTCAGTCATGAGTTAGCTGCAGAACCAATGTCAAACTGTGATCTGAGTCAGCTCTGATCTTTGCTGCAGTGTGATTGTTCTGATCCTAATCTAAACCAGTCCATTTTGATGTAGTGTCTAATCTTGCCAGGCTCCTGCTAGAGAAATCAATTTAACTAAACCTAATTTAATTATACTTAGTTTTTCTTAGAATCTATTGTCCTTAATTTAATTCTAATATTGTTGGTATGTAAGTTGTTGTTTATTTGACCTAGGTATGGTGAACTGTTTCACTTTCTTTGGTGGTTTTTTTTTTTTTTTTTTTTGTTGTTTTTTTTTTTTTGTTTTGTTTTGTTTTAGGTTTGTTTTTTTTTTTTTTTTTTTTTGGGGGGGGCGGCATTTTTTGTAATGTACAATATCCTAAAGATGAAGAAAACACCTGGCCTACTAATATACCATGCAGGAAGTTAAATATACCTTTTCTGAAAATGGCTTGTTGTTGCACAGAAACACTGAGAAACCATATAACCCAAAACTTTATCTGTAAACTGGAACTTGAAGGCAGGTCATTTGAAACAAAAATAGGAGGACTGAAAGCAGACAAGCCTCAATCCTGAAAGAACAATGATGGAAGAATTGTATAATTTTGTGTACTTACTGTTGTACTGCTTCATGTTTTATAGACACTGTGCAACGGATTTTATTTGGCATAGTATTTACCAACCCACAGTAACTGAAAGAATATATATTCATTTTGTGAAATCTTGCATTTTACAGTAAAAAAATATTCAATTTATTAACATCATTTTCCCTAAAGTGTGGGGGTTTTTATGTACTGGATATATTGTTAAGCAATATTTTTAGTTTTTTATTGATTGTTTCTATGTGTATTTACAGATAACCAGTGGTCAGAAGTAAGTTATTAATTCATTTTTCTTGACAGAAAATTCAAACAGCAGGAACTGATTCTGGATCTTTGTGGTTTGTCATCACAGAGTAGTTCATCCATCTTTTGCTGAGTTAGATATTATGCTTTGAATTTTAGATTGATCCTATCACAAACCAAAACCAAACAAATCCATAAATAAGGAAAATAAGATATTTCATTCTGCAAATATATATGTTCTAACACCCATTTTTTTAAAGGAGATAGAAATGTGCTATTGCATTCTGTTATTTCAGGAGTAAACTAAAGACCTGAGGGGTTTTTTTTCTGGGTTTATTTATTCATTTACTTATTATTTTGGTTGGTTGCTTTTTTTTTTTGCATTTTTTTTATCAGAGCAACTATGCTGTTATGAATGAAGAAACTAGGTGTCTATATGGGGATCTTGCTGGATGGAGAAGACAGAAGAACGGTTGAATACATTTCTTACTGTGTGTACAAGATTCAAGCCCTACAGAAAATTTTGAAGCTTTCTGAAAAACCTATCAGTTTCTGAAAAATGCAAGGAATTATGGTTTTTTCCCCTGGAATTTCATGTGATATACTGGGCATGAGCTCAAAGAGTAACTCACTATGTGGCTTTTTATTTGCTCTTTCATCTTGAGGATAAGCCTCTGTGCAATTCGCCATAATATTGCATATTGTAAAAACTAGTTATTATCATGTAGCTTGCACTTATTATTTTTTTTAAACTAGTTATTATCCAGATATTACTAATTTATTAACTTCAAGTTGTGGAGATATCGAAATAGAACAATGAAAGTCTTTCCAAATACGAAGAAAAACCCCTGGAATTAGTTAGATACATTACTCTCTGAAAGGCTTTGTACAGAAACAGCTCTGACTTGCCCAAACACCTTCAATATGTATCTGTTGATGGGGAGTGAACATCTGTTTTACTGTGGAGTGTCTTCATTTATCAGATTGGGATGGCACTGTTGCTTGCCCTTCAGACAAAAGACAATGATTAATTTTTTTTTTTCATGCTGTCATCCCAACAATAGGCCATGAAATTCTCTGTTGCTGAGAGTCCAACTTAATCTGTCCTGATAAGAGGACAAAAAAAAAAAAAAAAAAAAAAAAAAAAAAAAAAAAAAAAAAAAAATGCTTGTGGCTACCCGTTAGAAAATTTCTGACAATTCTGAACATCTTTGAAAGAATATACTGTACTTTCTTTTCTTCACTCACCTGCTTTGGTATCACTGTGGGGAAAGTACAGTATATTCTGTCATTTAATACTGGAAGAAAAGGCCCTAAAAGAACAAAACTAAAGAAAAATAGATTGTTTAAAATCATGGAAGAAGCACCACACCAAAAGCAGAAAGAAATACATGGGTGCTAGCTGTATGTGTAATGCAAGAATTAGTATGTGCAGTAAAAAAATTCAGATTCAGAGCCTGTGATATTAGGCTGTATCCAGCAGAAGGCCAGGGAAAGTCCAGCTCCTGTCTGGTCAACTGATAGACTGATATTCATTTTATTTTTCTCTCTAGTGAAAGCAGTAAGCATGCTTTCTTATGTATTTTGTTCTCTATATTATTTGCACTGAAAAACACCAGTGTTCCAAACCATAACCAAGCCAAATAGATACAGATGTGCTTTTGGCTCACATGGAAAGCAATGAACACAGCCAGAAGGTGGCAGTTTTGGACCGTTTTGAAAAAGGGCTTCCAAAGACTTCGAGCATAACTAGACTCCGACTGAATGCTTAGATACAAACAAGAAACAATCTGAAAGATAGCTTTAAATTATTTATGTGATAATATATTCAAGAAATAAAAAGGAGCTTTCATCCCAGGAGTGGTAAATTCAGCCCCATTTAGCTTTAGTCTAAATACAAAGGCTACAGCTGAGAAAACAACAGTTCCTTCAGGAGCTACAGAATTTACTGTATAGGCATTTAGAAACAAAATAACCACACTTCCTGCTAAGACATTCCTATGCCTTTGGAACTCATCAGGACAAGAGCATCCTGAAATTTTAGTCTAGCTCTTGGTAGGCTCCAAATTTTGTTCAGGTGAATTAACAGAGGTATGTTTGGCTTAGCTTTCTTTTATTTGTTTTCTTTTACTTTTTTTTTTTAATGGCAAGACTTAAGAAAGTACATCCAATTACTCATCTAATTATAGTAGACAGGGACAGTTAGCAAGAGAAGAAACAAATTTGCCTCTAAGAAGACTGGCTTCTCTTGCCAAAAGAGCTCCTTTAGAGAAGGAATTAGACCCTTCAAAAGAATCAGAAGGTAATGGATAAAAGTATTTGGTCAAGTTATCAGACAATAAATTTTTCTTTTAGCAAGACAAATTGCTCTTTTAGAGATGCAACCCCAACAATCACTATTATATATTTAAGGCCTGAAATATTTGTCAGTGAACACCACAATTAAATCTCTAAATAAGTGATCTTCACTTTAGAGCTCCTTCTGCAGGTGAACACTTAGTACCATGCATGATGTGGCGCATCAAAATGACTGGCACACAAACTAAGTTTTGAAAATATACGTGAACAGGAAAAAAAATTAAAAATCCCTAG
The DNA here is from genome assembly GCF_017590055.1 of Onychostruthus taczanowskii. Taxonomy (NCBI): domain Eukaryota; kingdom Metazoa; phylum Chordata; class Aves; order Passeriformes; family Passeridae; genus Onychostruthus; species Onychostruthus taczanowskii. The sequence continues at coordinate 172,575 of NW_024497519.1, forward strand.
CATATTACAACAGAAAAAAAAAATCATCTGACTTTTGTATATCTTTAGTCAAAGGATTTCTGTCTTTATAGACATCTGAAAAAGAACCCTTAAAATAGAACTCCCCTGTGCTCTCCTTGAAAACTTTTCAAAGGACAACTGACCTCTTTTCTCACTTTACACTACTGTCATTCATGAAGAAAATAAAACTCCAAGAAACTCAAGGACATAAAGCAAAAAGTTGGTAAAAAGCATAAGGAACAGAGAAAAGAGAACAGGGCATATTCAGCTGTGAGGTCAAATTTTACTATAGGGGAAGAAAGGAAGGAACTAAGAGTCTGGATTTTAAAATAGCATAAACTTTGATGAGCTAAAGAAATAATTAGGAAAGTCAATTGTATTGATGAGCTTAAAGACTTGAATATGAGAAAGATCTGGAATTTCTTCCAGCCAAATGATTTATAGTATTAGAGATTATGTATTCCAACAAAAGGAAAAAATTATAGGAATGAGTGAATGAGCAGTTCAAGAAATTTTTTGTGTGTAGAAGGAATAAAAAAAAAAAAAAAAAAAAAAAAAGTAATTTTTCGTAATTCCCTAAAAGGCAAGAGGTGAGAAATCAAGTGATGATTAATGGAAGTCTATTCAAGGGTCTACACTTTGCTGTAGCAAAGTTTGAGACAGAAAATCAAATGGGAAAAGGGACTCCAGCTCTTCAAGTGAAATTAAAAGTGAAAAAAAAGGCCTTGTGACAGTGTGAGCAGAGAGTACAAGATATATATAACTCCCAGGAAAATCAATGGTTTTCTTAAAGTTTTCAAAATGAAGATTCTACCAATCTCATACAACAAAACTATATGGATGCTGGCAAATTTGAGTTTTGTAATACCACAGGGACTGTGCAAGACTTTTCTCTTGTTTCCTAGGATTCTGTGTGGACAGTAGTCCAAACCAGCAGCATTAAATTGCATGCTGTCTTCTGGATCAGTTATTCTTACAATGGGCAGAGGAGGTACTGTCAAGTTTCTTTCTTCCTTTTGATTTTTGAGGAAGGCAAGAAACATGATTTTTATGAAATTGTACCCTTGTTGCATGCTTACATGTTTGCTTTGATTCACTGTCATGATGCGCCAGCCTAGATACAGTTTATTGTGTCTTTAGTATTACATCCTCCAACACCTCACCATTTCAAGATTGGCTATTCAGGTGCAAATATCTTAGCTTTAGGATTAAAAGGACACAAACCCCTCCAATCTTAATCTTTATAAAATTTCTTGAGCTCTTAAACAGATTAAGCTGTTAAGAGAAAAATCAAGGAAATGTCAGTAATGAAATAAAGCAGACAAAGAACAAAAAAATTAAATAACACAAAACCAGTCCAAACTGACTTAGAGAAAAACAAGTATTTGAAAGGAAGGACAGTGAAGTAAGCCATATATAAAAAAGCAATGCAGCAATTTGCATTTTAGAATAACACATAAATACATCATTCCCAATACTCATTTCATATTAATACTATTTTGTTTGATCAATGTGCTTTCTGAAGCAAAACTCAAGACATGGCAGCAGTACTAGCTAGAGCTTCCTATCCCCACATTCTGAGGAGCTTTAGACAGGATATCAGAGATTCAGAAATAGAAGAAAAATGATAAATCATTCAGTCATATCCACCCAAGGTAATAGGAACAGAATGCTGTGACAGACAGTGACAGAGATTAAAAAATTTATTCTTCTGCGATATAGTGGATTTAACAGCTTCTAAACATCTCCCTCATCACCTATTCCATACACTAGGTACAACAATTTTTTGGTTTCTCACAATGTTTCCTGTCGCAGGATGCTCTACCTAGAATGAGGTAAAACAACTCAAACAATGCCCTTCTTGCAAAGCTACCCATGGTAAATGAAGGGGGCACCATGCTACTTTTGGTGTTGAATAATGCTAAAATCTGTCTGACTCATCAATCCCAAAGTTAAACATCCTGGTAGTGAGCTGAAGATAAGGTAGTCTGCTAAAATATCTGGCTAAAGAAACAAACAAGTGATATTACAGATAGCTTATCTAAAGCTGCTGGCCAGGATACCTATGACTGCCAGCCAATTGCTTTATCAAAACCAATCCCAAACTTTAAAACCAGGGTCTTCTAATATACCCCTTCTTGGAGTGTGTGTGTAGAGAGTACCTCCTTGTGTGGGCAAACCATTTAAGGTTAGTCCTTGATGCTGAGCAAAAGACATTTGCCCATGACTGTTGGTATTGGGTGAGTAATATCAATCTCTACTTAATAATTTGCTAGTTTTAATACAATTGATTTACTATAATTGGTTCAATTTTGCTTTATATTGCACTATACTGTAATAGTTGTTAAAGCTCCTATACTGTGCAGTAATTCCGATTTTCTCCTTGTCTAAGCATTATCAAAATAAATAATATCTATCTATATCTATCTATCTATCTATATAACTATGTATCTATATGTATATCATCTATCTATATCTATATATAATCTATATCTATAATCTACATCTATATATAATCTATATCTATATCATCTATATCTATCTATATCTATATCTATCTAATCTGGCTTTTCAATCTTTAATCCTTCAGAAAAACTTTTACAACTTATTCTGTTCCACCTGTATAATCCTTTACACATAAACTGTTGATGAATTCTGGGGCTGATTGGATCCACATGCACCCAGACTCCTCTCTGGAAAGGGGTTTAGAAAGCAAGGGGATCCTTTCTCTTGTGGCTCAATTGGAGGACTTTTCTAATAAATTTTGCCTGAAGGTTCCTTTCTGCCTGAGACATTTTGTGAATTCAATCATGCAAATACCTAATTTTGTAACGAATTTTTCTTCTGTAGCAAAAAAACCCCCACAAAACAGCCTCTATTTGTGTGCTTCAGTTTTGTTTTTATAACTTGTGTTTATGGGTAAGAAGTCACTTGTCACTGAGAACCTGTGAAGATTAAATAAGTACAAGGCAATCAATGGAGAGTTCAACCAGAAACTTACATTGTCCCCTGCATGGTTGGAATAGAGCTTCCTTTGTCTTCTTCAGTAGTTTTGCTCCTTGCTCTCTGCTTTAAACTTTGCTTTAAACTTTGTTTTTTCTGCTCTAGTTTTCTATTGAAACCTCTGTAGGCTTCTGCTTTTGTGTTGATCACTTGTGATACTGATTTACTGAGGACTTATTTTTTAAGAATTGGTATTTTCAAAGTTCAAGTTGTCTGAAATATAGGTCATCTTTATAATAGCTCTCAGAGAATTGGAACTATGTCATCATAACAATCTTCATCACAGTTCCTGCTGGAAATATGCTTAGCACTTTCCCTTGAGTCAAACTCATTGACTTCAGTGTGAACTTGATCCATCGAGTACATAATGTACTATGCAAACTTCAGAATGGAGCTCATTGTTAAGTACAGGAAATATGAGCCACAGTGAAAACTGGAAATGAAAGATGCTGGCCCAGATAAAAGATGCACATACAATTTAAATTAATTCATAGCTTTTGAAATGCTTACCACAATTTAAATAAATTCATAGCTCTTAAAATATTAATCACTTTAAACTCACTTGAGATTTCTTTGTTAAAAAAAAAAAAAAGGTTTTGAGAGTCTGTAAGGTTGCAGAAGCCTGAACTTGCTAGGAAAGATGTTCATGCCACTGAGCAGCTCTTTACTGCCTTTATTCTGCTTCTCTGCACATGCTTGTTTAAATGAAAATCAGCTTAGTATAAAGTGCAAACACAAAGCTTGGTTTTGAATTTAGTGGCACAGAAAGACTGAGAGTAAAGCTTTCCTTCCATGAAGCACGGTTTCTGATTAGTCTCCTTGCCATCAATCTGACATAATTAGCTGATGTTCTTCATCTCTTGTAGGCCTTTTCCACTAGAAAGGCCAACGAGACTTTTGCATCAGCTATTGTTTGAGTCTAGTTTTCTGTTCAGGAATAAAATGTGAGTGAAACTCTCTGTGTGCTCAGTCCAAATCCCATCCAAGGAGAAGGTTTTGCTTTCAAAAATACTGCTGGGAAGGACTTTTGAATATTTAGGCTAAGTTTTGGTGGTGGGTGGTGGGCAAGATGTATCGTCTTGCTTTAGCAACAGAAATCTACCCAAGCCCCATTGAATTTCCAGTTAATCCTTATTCAGTTCTGCTTTTAATCTTTGTGTCTACTCATCATGATTCTTATGATTTAGCGATGATAGGGATACATGTCACACATAAGACATTGAACGTGTAGCTGCTAAAGAAACTCTCATAATTGAATTGTATTTTAGAATTTGTCTAGCATTAAAACTTCTGAATGCAAAACTGGCTATCTCTGTACTCGCCCGTTGGGTGAATGCGGCTTCAAATATTTTCTGTGATCTGTTTGCACCCTCAACATTTCCAAACTTTATCTAATTTATTTGGATTTCACCCACTTGGCCATTTCTGCAAGGAAACATATGAATTCTGGTAATTTTTATTTCTCATACACAACAGAAAAGCTGAGTTTGGTTTGGTTTTGTGGTTTTTTTTAAGTATCTTGCATGCAAGTCCCTGTCTGCAGTTGAGCTGCCAATATTAATTCTACTTTGAACCAAAATTTTCATAGTGGACCATTAACTCTGATTTTTCTGCATGACACTCACTGTGGCTATCCTTTCCTGTCAAGAAAATTATTTTTCTGACAATCAAAGATGTTTCTGCCAACTTTCTGGCAAATAGTACCTCAAACACAGATTTTATAAAGTCTCACTACTTCTGCCTTCTTTCTGGTGTTCTTTCTGGAATCTGGATCTTTATTGTTAGGTGGTTTTAAGCTTCAGAAAGCAATTTTGAATCTTAAAGAGGAAGAAGGGAAATAAACTTGATTAATTCCCTTTGGAAAAAAATTGTCCAAAGTTTAATAACTTTTCATGCTGGATGGATTTAAAAATATGATTTGCCTTCCTGCTGAAAACCTCACTTTTTCCTGTGGAACTGAGCAGAAAAATGTTGTGGGTTAGACAGGAAATGTGTATTCCTTAAAGTTTTGTGGACAGGCAAAAGCTGTTTACCACTGATTCCAGTGGGAAAGAGAGCACAATACAGAAACCTTCTGTCATAAGTTTTCTCTCATAGCATTCCATTCTTACTGCTTGACATTGAAGGTAAAAATATACCACACAGACATTTCCTCTCCTGTAGCAGCTATGGTATTGCTCTCTGTACTATTACATTTTTGCTGTTACTTTAAAACAGGTATTTTTGAGAAAAAAACCCAAAACCCCAAACTCATTAGCACAACCCCATAGGTGTGTCTTTGTGAACCTAAAAGAATTATTTTATGCAGTCTTGTGCAAATAATGGATTTACCTACCTACTATTTTACTGGAGGGTGGAGAGGGGTATTTGTTTTTTTTCTGTGTTTGTTTCAGTCTTTTCAGTGTGAAGGGCAAAAAAAACCAACATGTCCACTCCAAATCACATAAGCCTGTCATTTCTTAACCTCACAAAAAGAAGAATCCAATAGCCTCATAATTTATGAGGTTCAGACATTGACAGCTGGTCTAATTTAGTTGTAGATGCATCCTAAGACGTCTGTTTTCTTGTTATAGATAAAAGCAGGTTTTTTTGGGTTTTTTTTTATTATTTTAGAATGTGTGTAAGTCATTCAAAATGCAAAATGCATGAAGACCTTTGTATATTGATTAAAAAATATAGTCTTTCAGGAGCTGGTGTCTAGCATGTCTGCCTCGGTTGGGAAATAAATTCATAGAAGCAGGATAAAATGCACAGTTTAACACAGAAACTGTTTGGTATACTGGTTAATGTTCATAACCATTTAATTAGGAGTATTACCTAGGGAGGAATCATGTTAATATACCTTGCTGCATGGAGAAGGAGCATTGAGATTGCAAAGAGAAGTTTATTTTGTTTGTTTCTTTAATTTGAATAGAAAAAATAAAAAAGAAATAATTTCCGGAAATATGAAATATCAATGAATATGAAGGGAGTTACACGTAGCCAAGAAAAAAAGAAATCTTGGTGGACACAGCCTCACACTGTAAACATTTTTAACACAATATATCAAATGAATAACAGGAATTCTTTATAATTTCTGCTAACAATTAGACAAATATCGCTCACCGAAGCCATGGGAAGAAGATGATGGTTAGAATACATTAAAAAATAGAATCAAATAGGTTTTAAAAAAGCATTAGAAGTAGATGAAAAGAAGACTGAAGGAGGGGTTTAGTTCCCTTATGCAGCAGAGTAAGCAAGTGGGCACAGCAGTGGGAGTGGCACAAGAAGAGCTGCCGCAGAAACAGACAATTGAACACTGTAATACTAACTCTAGTGTCTGAAAGAATAACATATTCAGGCTCAGCCCCATCTTTATATCATCTCTTTCATACAAGAGATTTTTATTTGTGTATGCTTATCTACAAATCTTATCTACAAAACCAATCTTCAAGCCAAGAATATTATATGTAATAATAAATCAGTCAAAATTGTATTATCTTGATCAAACACAGAGTTTGAAGAATTACATATCAGAATCACCTAAATGACTGCATTTGCCTTTAAAGAATATTATTTCAGATGTAGATTATATTTGTTCAAATATTTTTATTTTATTATTTTTTTATTCTTTACAATTACATTTTCCATTAAGTATTCTGTAATCTGATGATTAAGTGATTAATTGTGAAACCTCTGAATCCTATATGGCTAGGTGTTAATAATTTTATCGTAAATGAGCTTAAGGATTATTTTCTTTGAACTTCAATGTTTCTGTTGTATGTTTTCCATCTCATTGCTACCTATACGTGAAGAAAATGACAATTTACATGTAAAACTATTGCTCACAGCTTCTCTGGGCAGCCTGTTCCAGTGCCTCACCACCCTCGCATGGAAGAATTTCTTCCTAACGTCTAATCTAAACCTGCTCCCTTTCAATTTGAAGTCACTGTCACTTGCCCTATCACTACACGCCTTTGTAGAAAGTTCCACTCCCCCCTCTTGTAGCACCCTTTAAGTAGTTGAAAGGCCACAGTGAGGTCTCCCTGGAGCCTCCTCTGATTAAAGAAGCTAGTGATGAGGCCAGCATTTTTCATACTAGAAAAGATAGAAACTGAGAAGTAGGGCTACAGCAAATTTGAGTATAGCATAGGAAGTGAAGAATGTTTATAGTGCGTTCAAAATATGATAAAATGCGGACATCAGCTACAACTTGAGAATAGCAGGTTCAGATTGAACAGGAGGATATGTTTCTTTACACATTATTTGGAAAAGGTGTATTTTCTTACCAACTGACAGTTCAGATGCTAAAAATTAATATGGTTGTTGAATGTTAAACAAGAGAAATTCATGATGAAAATAATTCACAGGCTGTTACACAAAGTGAGAGGATGTACCTAGAACCTGAGGGGCAAGATTCTGGAGAAATACTATGGTTTTGTGCTTTTATGATGTTTTTCCAAGGTATCAAAATTAGAGAAGATAACAGGCTAGAAAGTTATTATGGTTGATGTTGTGGCCTGTCTTTCTGTGTTTATGATTTTGTTTCTTTACAAAGTCTCCTTTTGTTATAGCAGTGTATGAAATAAATTGTTATGATTACAACATTTTATATCTAGAAATCCCAATCCAAATTATTTAATGTATTAATAAAATCTCTTGACATTCTAGTGTGGTAGAGAGGCACTAGTTTTGCCCAAAGGAGTCAGAAGCAAAATGAAAAAGAGAAAGAGCATGTTAACTCACTTGGGAACAACAAAAAGTTTAGTCTGTCAATAAAAGGCAGTAAATATGTCTGAAACAGAGCTTAAAAATAAGATAGAATGGAGAATTGAAAGGAAAAGAAACTGGGAAATTTCAAATATTATATTCAAAATAATTTATGTTGCCTGTAGGAAATTCATCTGTATAAATACAAATGAAGATTTCTGGGTTTGTGTAGGGTCTTAAGTATTTTCTCTCATTATTTCAACTGAAATACAATGAGTTGTATGCTATTATTTCTTTTCATAACCTTAATTTTTAATTTTTAAATGCTTCTGATTGCCATCTTTTTTGGACCAATGTCAACCTTATGATATTAAGAGACTCTGTAGAGTAGGAAAAATTAAGTATATTTCTTTAATATGGCATAAATAAATTTGTCTCACTAAAGTCTTTAAGTCTTTCCTTTGGCTTCTTTGAGCTGCACTTAACTCTCACACGACTCAAATTTGTTGGATTTCCTGCAAGAGTTTATGTTACAGCATGGATGGCTTATTGGTATAAATAGGCAGACTATTGAAGGAAATATGAACAAAAGCGTTCTATCATGTACCTTAGATTTTATTAACCAGCTAACTAATACTGCAAGTTATTCTAATAAATTTCTAAGTGCTGACAGATAGGCATGGTGTGGGGTTTTTTTGTTTTGTTTTTGGATTTTTTTAATCTACTAAAAACCTGTAAAGAAACAAAGAGAAAATAAATTTGAGAGAACTAAATCTGAGTAATGATTTCCTGTTTGGGTTTCTCATGTGGTATAATGCATTTAAACCCCACATAGGGCTTTTATTTTCACAAATAGAAGTGTAATTTAAAATACTTTGGTGAAAACTGTACCTCACTGTGTTTTCTGTGAAATCTGATAGTTCCACATCCTTTCAGGGGAACACCTGAAGGAAAAAATTGATTTCCATAGTGTCACCATGATATTTCATGAAAAATAAATTTGCTAGGATTTTCCCTTCCTGAGGAGCTGAAAGTCCCAGAAAAAAATGTAAACGATAACTATCTGCTATTGTGGAATGCAACAGGTGCATCTGTGATTGGTGCATGTTGGTTGTTTCTAATTAAGAACCAATCACAGATGCAGCTACATCGGACTCTGAGAGTCACAAGATTTTGTTATGCATTCTATTCTATTCTATTCTATTCTATTCTATTCTATTCTATTCTAATTCTTTGTAACCTTCTGATCATTCTTTTCTCTCTGTTCTTTTAATATAGTTTTAATGTAGCATTTTAGTATAATATATAAAATAATAAATCAGCCTTCTGAAATAGAATCAAACCTCGTGTCTCCACACATGCGGTGTTCACCTCAACACCTCAAAGGACACTAGACATTCACACATGTGCAACTGAATTTCTTCCAGAGTTTCCAAGTGTGGCTGTGAAGTGTTAAACCTATGACCCAGCACGGTGCCTAAAATCTGAGCCTATGACTTATATGGCTTTTTTATGATTTCATTTTTCTTCTGGCTTTAAAAATTTTATTCTTTCTGTGTCAAGAGAGGAGATTCTGAAGATATAAATTTTTCTTGTTGTTTAGTGGTGCACTGTTGAGTCTGAAGTCTCTTCTTGAGTCTTTCAAAAATCAATAATGTAGTTCTGAGACATATGTCTCAGTTCACTTGCTCTTATCAGCCATCATCTGAATTTTTTACTGTCTAGCTAGAATATTTACTAGAATATTAGAAGTGACAGAAAGTTGTTTTTTAAATCTTTTTGTCTTGCAAAACTTTGCAAGAGAAATAGAAGTGATTTGGAAGGAGCATCTGTAAAATCTACAAAGGTAAGTAAGGTGAGCTTCAGCTAGGAGGGTTGTTTTTGTCAATTTCTATTCACAAAAATCATAATAATAATAAAATAATGAAATGTTTCTAGTCAGGGTTTGTATTGACCTGTAGAAGCTGGCTAGTAGTGAGCATAGTTTCAGTGTTAGTGTAAGGCTGAACCAAAATCAGTAAATCCCACTGAAGGTCGGTGTTAACACAAGCTCAATTCTGAACTAAATTTCTAGGACAAGACCACCTTGTTTTTCACAGTGGACAGAGACACAGATGCTGGTAACATAATTTATACGATTAAGAAATTTTTGTTAAGTGTCCACACTAACCATAGCAATGCACTGCTAGAAGTAGTCTCATTGTGCCTTCAGTGCAGGTGAGAGAAATTTTACTGTGGATTGCAGGGAGATTACAACTGAAATAAACTGCATGAGGCTGCAGAAATAAATTACAACCGATAATAGCTATCATCAATGCTCACTCCTTCAAAAAATCTGAAAAAAATTTATTAATGCTGCAGCAAAACAAAATCGTTATCACTATTAGTGAGAGTGGATGATTACATTTAAAAGAGCCCTGGAGACTACATGAAGCAGAAAAAATTACGCTAAACAAATAAGCTTATGTAAGCTTAATTCTTTGGGTTTTGTTCTTAGGTGGTTTAAACCTCATGAAATGTGAATCCTACAAGAAAGAGTTTTGTTATTTTTGAAGTTTTTTTTCATTGCCCTCTCTTCTCATCAAAATTACTGATTTTAACTACTTAGATACTTAAATTTGTGTTTTAATTTCTGGTTTCAAAATTTGGAACTTTGTTCAAGAATCTTTATAGGACTTTTTGTAATGAGAATAAACATCTAAAAGTCTTCATATCATTTTAACAGAAATAAAATATTCAATAAATAGTCTTCTATTCTGAAAATAGAAAAATATCAAAAAAAGAAAAAAAGGAGACAGAATAGGAAAGGAGTTAACTTTTTTTTAAGTAAAAATGGAATGGGAAGATATGAAAGACTTTTATGATTCCATAATGGCCAAGATGTGTTACACTTTTGCTCATAAATCAAAGGGCTGAAAGCTGCAAAAGCTTCAATACCGAAGAGAGCTGCTCAAGGCCAGGAAAATGTCAACCTTTCTTTAAAGGTTCAACAATATACTTCTGCTTCTCATCTGCTTCTCATCTCCCATGCAGGCATTATACTGGTCATTCAAATCCCTAGGATGTCTAGGATACTGACTCTCGTACAGCATCAAAAATACTGGGTCAACTGTGAATAAATGTAACCAAAAAAAAAAAAAAAAAAAAAGGAGAATAAAGGGCTAGAGAAAAGAATGAATAAAGTCCATAGTTGGATCAGTGTCGTGCAGGTTTCTTTGGTGTGACAAGAACACCCCCCACTGAATATTAACACATGTTCACACTTTAGCTGGAATGACCCAGCTTAAGCAAAAGACTGTCATCAAAGATCATTGTAGCTTTACTTATAACATCAACCAAATATTTTCGAAAATTTAAGAATTCTGTGGAAGGAAACCTTGACCTTGTTATGACCAGAAAAGTGCAAATGTAGAAATAATCAAGAATGCAGATCAAATACCTCATTAGTCAAAAGAAACCTAACTTTATCTCAATATTCATGTTTCTATGCAATTTTGCTAGACTTTTATTGCCTTAGGATGGAACTTAAGATCATGGTAACTTTTCATATTATAAAATCGGACTGCAAATTTAAAATCAGGTCAGAACAAATTTTCTTCATTTGTTTAAATGAAATAGTCCTGCCATTTGTTTTAGATTAAATATAAGACAAATTTTGCAGAGATGGTTTAAAGTACATGTTAGAAAAAATATATAATTACACCTAAATTTCTTTTGATTTGAAATTTTCTTCTGAAGAATTTCTTTTTGATTGTGCTGTACATATTTCATAGACTTATCCACACTTATTAGGATATATTCTAGGACTATACTGTATTCTATTCTTAGGACTTATTCCTTACCATCTACATTTTTCACTGTCTTCCAGAGAAACATGTGTAGCTTACACTCAGGTTCCAAGGATTCTTTAGGATGTTCAAAGGAATAATATTTAAAAATTATTATAAATTTTGAAAACTGGGATATACAAAGAAATATGCCTCTCATGGTTCTATAATTTGTTGTATATTTCTAGGAAACACAATGGTTAGTGGCTAATAAGTGTACTTCACTTGTTTGCTGCTTGATCAAACTTGACACATGGCAGAAGTCCGGAAGGAAAAAGCAGTTTTATTTCAAGTTGTCCATGCCTCATATGCAGGAACAAAGGACAAGATGAATTATACTATAATTCTTTTTCATGTATGATCTGCAGACCACTGGAATAAACAATTTTGAATTTGTAACAAAAGCATAAAACACATCTGTCACTAGGTTTTCTGCAAAAGTAACATTAAATTAAGTTTTCAAATTGTTTTCATCTAACATACAAATGAAATTTTTTTTTGGGAGTTTCAGTTGCCTTCATAATAGGAAAAGTAGCAATAAACCTGACAAAACATTATTTTAACAATTTACCTAGTTTTCTCCTTAATAAATGAATAAATAAATAATAGTTTCATGTGCCTAAATAATCTTTTAAAAAATCAGGTCGATTTTTTTGCTATCTTGAATTATAATCTTGAGTAATCTTACTGAACACTGTCTTCCTGATCTACAGATATGCTTTAATGTTTTGTGTCCATTCCAATGGAAAACAATGGATTTATGCAAATCTTTTTGCTTGTGATCAATGTATGTTGAAGCAAGTAATAATATAGATAGTAAAGGAATCAAAGTATTTAAAGGTCTTTCTCTCTTTGAAGATAACATTTTTCTTGTGTATAAAAAAATCTTAAATTGTTTCTGACACACAATAATAAAAGACACTCTAGTTTGTACTTAATTTGAAGGTCAATGAGAAGTTTTCTTGGTTTGTAAGCCACAGTTCAGTCTTCTGAGGATGTTGTTCAGTGATCTACTTGCCACTGAATATCAACTAAATCTTACATTTTCTTCCCCCCCCCC
>NW_024497519.1:185205-246877 GCF_017590055.1 Onychostruthus taczanowskii
CCAACCCCCCTTCCCCCCAAACCCCCTCCCTGTGAAATAGGCAAGTGGCCATGAATACTCCTGGAAAAAAGAAGTTATTAACAGCAAACAGAAGGACCTTCAGATAAGACATCTTTCATTCTTAAAAGCAAGAGAGAAAAATAATTTGTGCAGCCAATACTGTGCCTGATTAATGATTTTGATTTACAGGCAATTCAGTCTGAGCAAACAAGCTGAGTGGCAAAGAAGACCGTGTTTCAACAACAGTTTCTGCAGAAACACATTACTTGGAACTTCCTTTTTTTGTACTAGATCATGGCACACTGGGATTGCTTGTATCATAAAAAGTCTCACACATTCCTTGTCTAAGCTATTCCATAAACTGTCAAACAATAAAGATCATAAAAGAATGTCTAGACCACTATTGTGTGAGAATTGTGCCATGGAATATATTGCACTAATGCTTGTGGATATATACATGCATATACATATGTGGGTATGTAGAGAGCAAAAGGTATACTGATGTGCAAGCGGAAACAATGTGTCAAAAAGGGATTTTTTTAACTCTTCATCTCTAACTAAATCAGTGTACTATTTCCTAGAACATGGAGAATTTTGTTCTGCCTTATAAAGCAAATTAACTTAAAGGGATCTAATTTCATTAGGTGGTAATCAAAATCTAGCCTGTTTGATTTGTTGTAGGCTGATGACTAAAAGTTTTCTATCACTATGATTGCTGGAAGGGATCAAGTACACTTGATGCATGTGTGACACTTTAAGGTGACCATTTCCCATTTATTTTGCTACTACAAAAATTCTTCAGGAAATAGAACTATTCCCTCAAATGAAATAATTTATTTATAATGCTTTTATTATCTCAGTTAATTGAAGGAAAATTAAACCTATAGAACTGGAGTTCCTAAACTGACTGTTTAAAACCAGGTCTAGCAAGAAAAAAGATAATATGCAACAGCATTTTTTGATCCAAAAATAAATTACACAGTGGCTTAGCAGCTGACCTGTAGCCCACACAAAGATCATAGAGGAAACCACTTAATCCAGAAAACAAGCTGTCTTGTCTGACTTGAAACTCTGTACAGAAATAGCAGCAAGGACCTTTACGACTCAAATGAAGCTTCAGTGAGAGAATTTTTGAATGATGACAGAAGGATTGAGTCATAGAATAGTTTGAGTAGGACGGGACTTTTAAATTTCATCTAATCCAGCAAACCTTGCTATGAGGAGGGACATCTTCAAGTAGATCAAGTAGAGCCATGTTGAACTCCTTGACCAGTAACTTAGCAGAAAAGCTGAAAACTTTCTCAGTTTCTTGAATTGAATTCATTAGTATCCATATAGGTTAAATTTTTGTCTTTTGCTTGATAAGAATTAGCATGCTGAATAAATCCTGCCATTTAGACAGTACACATTCTGTGCATTATTCTGTATAGATTCTGTGCATTAACACTGTTTTACTAGTTAAACATACACATTAAAGACACACTCTGAAGAGGTATTCCATGATGCTTTGCAACCGGCTGTGTAGAGATCAAAGGTTGTACTGCTGTAGTGTCTAACAAGCTGCCTGCGGAGCTGAAAAAGTCTAGCACATGTGTGGGTTGCTCATTCTTCTGCTTTGTTATGCTGGTGGCTGTGAGAGAGGACAACATAAGCTTCCATCTCCCTCAGCTGTGCGGTGCAGAGGCTCAGGAACTCCTCCCAGGACTCTCATTCGCTATTGCCTTGAAATTCTGTCCACACCATAGCTTCTACACTGTCTCCTAGAAAAAATATTCTGTGCTGGAGGTCCTCCACTCAGCAGTCACCTATGCATGTTCCAGTTTACATCAGTCTGCTTAGGTGACGACATTACATAAATTAATGTGTAAACAATATTTCATCCATACCATTACAACAGGTTTTCCAGTCATTAGATTCACTGCAGCAACAGAAGCTCTGTAGTTTTCTCCTGTTTTAAAAGTCATACTAAAACTGATCCAGAGATCTAAATATTTCCCAAAGTCTGAAATATTGATTTTTGCGACTTCATTGTCAACTCTTTTTCCTAAAGGAGGTTTTTCTGCACTCCACTATTTAGAAAGACTAATTTGTCTGATCTTCCTGTAAAGAAGCGTAATTTGATCAGTCATTCCAGATAAATGTTCATTAGTTCAACACTAATATTTAGACACATTCAAAATGCAAACAGTGGTGATAAGAGATCGGTGGGGGTAAAAAGATTTTCGGGAAAATATGATGCACACTGCTTTCTATATCACTAATGTGACAATAATACCTTGCACTTTTCATAGTGAAAAATAAATACCTGCTTTTGAAGAAAATATCCAACAATTATTTTGAACTAAGTGATGTCGCAAAATACACTAGATGACAATAAGAAGGAAGACCTCTAGTGACAGGACACAGACCTAATATAGATTAAGAAAATATTTTTTAGAAAATAAGATGCCCAATAACATCAGACTCTCTATTGAACCTCATGGGTATTCAATTCTCTCCTACAAACAAAAGTTTTTTCTATCCCAAAAAACTGTACTATGTTTCCAAAAAACAAAGTATTGGTTTGGGGCTGCTACACTAACCTTTCTTATAAGCACTTTTACCAGGTTTTCACTCTTTAGGCATATAGGGGTTTTTTGATATAGAGGAGTAAGTATGGAGCAAATGAGACTGCTGTTTCCATCCTTTGTTAAGTGAACCTAGAAGTTTTGAGATCTGACAGGTAGCTCTTTAAAAAGAACTGTTGCACAACATACACCTTAATCAGATGGGCTTAATAAAGATCTCAGATGGCTGTGTGACTGCATTCCAGTGTGAGTCTGTTTCATGTTTTTTCCCCTCTTCATCTCTGATTGGCTCAGCTACTATAAGCTATATTTTCCTAAAGAAAAAAATCCTCTCCATAACAGTGTACCTTTGTGCTTTGCAATGCACACAGGTACAAGAGAGCATATCCAAACTCAGACAAAAGAGTGAGAAGGAGAAACTCTGTCAGGCTGCAGCTACAATGAAATCCTAGCTGAAATAATTGTCACTGAAACTGAAAATCTGCTAAGAATTTTGTCAAAATAGAGTGTAATTGTGAGCTGGAGAAAAGCAACTGACCATGAGAATTAAAGATGACAAAACCTTAACACACAGATGAAGCAATTTGTTTTAGGTGTCGAAAAGTGCTTTCATCTGAATATTTTCACTTTGATGTGTTTCGAATCTTGAAGGCAAATTTATCAGGGACTCAGAATTGAAGTGTTAATAATTTCTTGATTTTACATTACCAACTAATACTTTTATTATTAGGCTGTCTGAATAGAAATAAAAGAAAAAAGTATCAGTTAAAGTTCTCTTTTCACATAAAGGGAAACACTGAATGGAAATTAAAGAGGTGGATTGGGAATTTAAACCTGTTACTTCAAATTTCACTATTGTCCCACCACAGATAAGGCAAAAATATGCACATGGTGTACACTGGTTTCTTGCAGACTGAGGATTCTTCATAACAGCAAGTTAAAAATCAAATTCAACCCCAAACCTGTACACAAACCTGACAAGAGCTTTACCGTGCAATTTGGTATTACAGTAATGATACGTTGGATGGTATTTCTTCCCTTTCCACTTTCTGACCCTTGCTGTCCATCACAAAAGAAACTATGCTAACAGAATTTTGATGTAGAAGCCGAGCATTCAGAAGTTCAGGAATTCCAAATTTCATGCTTCCAGAAATGATTGAGGCTTCTGATGTGCATGTTAATTATATGATCACATCCCACCTCTAAAGGGGCCCTCTTCCACCTGGCACAGCTTTATTCCCCAAAGGGACCAGTACGTTTGTATATTTTAACAGCAGTGTATCATCTAGTATTGTCCCCAACAACCAGTGAGAGTGATAGGTGTGTGCTTTTCTTCCCTCCACAGGAAACTCAGCAGGGGCAAGTCTGTATGGCCCTTGAATAGGTCTAGATATATAGGTTTAATCATAATTTTTCCTAGGGGATGAAACAGTTCTGATGAAGGAACCTCAGAGTCAAGTCATTTGGATGTCTTGGGAAAGTGTGAATAGAGTGTATGACTCCAGCCCAAGTGTCACATCTTTTGAGCTCTTCCTGATATTAATAACAATAACACAGACAGCTTTGCTCTTAACATAATTCTGCTGTGCTGATGCAGCAAAAAACAAGAACCAGACAATTTTTTTTCTCCTTCAAGACATCAAAGTGTGAGATATGCATATATATACATACACACACACACACACACACTCATATATATATTTACATATTTGTGTATATAAGTACATATTTGTGTATATGTATATGGTAAATAATTTTTCTCACACAAACTAAAATTTTGGGGCAGCAAATATGTCTAAGAACAATAATATAGTTGTTCTTTTCTCATAGTTTAAATCCTGGAATAATCATAAGAAATATACCATGTCAATCAAAAAGAAAAATGTACAAAGAAAAAATTATTCTCTGTAATTACAATTAGGGTAATTTGGGTAATTTGGGTTTTTTATTTGTTTTAAGGAAAAGTTTTAGCTTGATCAGAAGCATGATGTGGAAGTCTATATTTCTATTGGAAAATTAGATTTTGTGTTTCCTCAATATTGTATTTTCGTTGTAACCTTTTAATCACCAGAAATTTGCAACTGCACAAGTTGCATTTCCACTGAAAGATAGCTTGGAACTATAGCAGATGTAAATGGTGAACACAGAAGGAAATCATAAAGCTGTTAAGTGTGTCAGATGAATACAGAAACTTGTATCATTTAACCTAAACCTAAGCAGTCTAAATTTTATTTAATCTTGCATCTGTCTTTGAAAATGACATTGTAATGGACAGCAGTTAGAATACTGTAAAGCGTATTTAAAAATAGAATGTAGTATACGATATGACTGTCTGTTTGCCCAGAGGAAAACAATGTGCATCTCACACAAGCTTTTATACCTCACAGTTTTAGCAATCTATTGCTCATCTGTGGTGTTGTGGGGGGACACACAAGGTCTGAAATAGGTAGGAATTAGGGCAACAAGAAATTTTCAACATTTGTAGCACATTGCATTGCTTTTTGCTACATGGAAATGTCTTGGGATTAAAAACTTATTCTGCCCACAGAGTCCATGAGGGTCCTGAGGTGATAGAACAGGTCTCAAAAAAGTAAATATACCGACCTGGTCAAAAACAATGAGAAGCCCTGAAGAAAACAAATATGCTCAGCTCTACTTCTCTCAAAAACCTAGGCAACCAACTCTAAGATTCAAGACAGCATTTCAACTCATATCGTTGTAACACCTGTGATGCTCCATGCCTGTTTGATTTCTCTTCCACAAAAACCAACAGTAACAAAGGCAGCAGTAGAAGTTCACCTTGTAGCAAAAAGCTATTTACAAAGGAGAGTGATTATTGTGTGGAATTGTCTCTACTGTCTTGAAGACAATGTTCTAACTAAGTAGGTATTTAATACATAGAATAAAAATAGTCCCCCTAAGAAGGGAAGATATTCAATATACAAAGGATATGGTAGAAATTATGAAAGTAATTCATCTAAGAGAATTGACATTTTCCCTGGAAAATATTCCATGAAAAATTTTGAAATCTAAAATTTTTCTTAAAATACAGTGGTAGTAGCTAATTTTCTTGAGCACTGAAGACTGCTGATCTGAACTAAGTTATTATACAGCCTAGCAATTCTAATATGTCTACTACTGACTCAGAAGAAACACACAAGTTGATCAATTCCATTTGTAATTACATTTGGGAAAAGGGATTATGGAGACAAATATACTCAGCTGTTTTGTTCCCATGTGTTTAACATGAGATTAATCACTGAATCAATCTTTCCCATGGTCTTACAGTATTGATGAATTCTAATCCTTTTCTAAATCTTGAAAAACTGAGTTAAAAACATCAAGGTCTTTAAGAACACAAAATGAAAGCATTAATTTCATGCAACAATTTGTTCTCACATCCTTGAATTATAGTCAGCCTACTACTGGATAGATATGAGTGTCATTAGTTATGTAAATGGATATTTCATATTTCTCATTCATTTTGCTTCTTAATGTTTTATTTAAAATGAAACACTGAAGACTTCCTTTTAAATTCTAAAATATGTCAATTTTCAGTTCTTGTGTTCCAGACACTATATTCTATCCTGACATGCCTATGACCTTAATATGTCCTTTTCAAGGAGAAAGGAAATGAATCCTTTCATTTAAGACACCTTCAACTGTCACATAAGTTCATATATATCTACAGTAAATGGCACATACATGAGAACAAAGACTTCTATTATTGTAGGGTCAATATACCTTTAATTCTCTATTCTACTCTTATTTTTCATCCATTTACATCCTCTTTCATTAAACTAATGGGACTTCAACTCCTGATTTTTGGCTTGATAAGAGATACGTCGTCATCATCATCCTTGTCCAAATGCCATGATATTTTTAGAAGTTGTAGGATTTGCATCCAACAAACAAACAAAGGAATTAAAGAGCACAGGGTGCAAAATATTATTGTGCTAGTCCATTCTTCAAGTGTGCCTTTCTTGTCATAGCATCCCTGAACATATGTAGGATTGACACGTGTAGTTTGACTCTTGTTCTGGTACACAGAGCAGACAATTTCTGCATAGTAAAATTGCCATGTTCTGGCTCATCTGCTCTTATACAAGACGTGGAGTCATGAAATAAGTTCCACAGAGGTAATATGTGGATATTGATGGAAAGACCATACATACAGACAGTGTACATAATTTTTCTTTTTGTTAGGTAGACTTAATCAGATTACAATGAAATTTTAATTGCATGTGGTATGCCGCAGGATTTTGAGTAATTTTTTGAAGGAGTAATAGGACATATATTTTAAATAAATTTTCAATGTATTTTCAGCACTTTCGAGAACTGGGCCAACTGTCAAAGTAAACATATCAATTAAATAAATATTTTCTTAAAATGTAAAAATTTTAAGTTGTAGTTTCACCTGTGAAAAAGTTATAACAGGAAAAAATTACTGTTTCTTATTTGCAATTTTTTAAACTTTCCGAATGGGAAAACAAATCAGAGAAAAACAAAAGAAGAAAAGGAGCCCTTGTACATAACAGCATTTATTAGAGAGGAAAAGAAAAAATTTGAAATACTTCAAATTAAATTTGAAAATAACAGTCAGACTGGAGAGGAGAATTGGAGTCACAAAAGATAAACATCATGGGTTGAGATAAGAGCAACTAGCTGGAAAGGGCAATGAGATAAGAAAACAAACAGCAACAGCAACAAAATTAACAACAAAACTGTACAAGAGAGTACACACAAAATGCTCACCGCTAGACCTGACAGGACTGCTCCATGCTCCCCTGACCCAGAAGAAAGCTCTTCCCTTGTACCTGGAAAATGCCATGAGGTAGTACAGAATAACCTCTGGGTCTTGCCATCCCCTCTGCTGCCTACTGCAAAAATTAACCCTGTCCTTGTTGGACCCAGGACATTAGGGAATGAATCTGACATTTGCTCTTGTTAATTTCATGCAGTCTACAAAGGTCTCTCTAGTGGGGTTTTTCTATGAGGCGTTTTCTACATTCAAGAGTCAAAAGATTTGCATAATTTAACGTCATCAGCAAACTCAGTGTGCCCTCAACTGTGATGTCTAGTCAATTACAAATACATTGCTGAGAACTGGAACTGAAATTGAACCCTGAGGAAAACCTCTGATGACTGGCCTCAGACACTTATTATCTTATTTACTATCACTCTCAGAGCCTGCCTCTTCAGATGATTGTTCACTCCTTTTATTGTATACATGCCTAGCTGTATGTTGGACATTTGATCCAGAAAGATACAGTGAAAGGTGCATTAAAATTTTCCTAAAACAAAAAAAGCACCCCCAACCCCCCCCCCAAAAAAAAAAAAAAAGGAAAAAAAAAAAAAAAAAAAAAAAAAGGAAAAAAAGCAGTCATTTGCCTTCAACCACTTTGCAGGTAACCTTGTCATGAAGTGATATGAAATTAGCAACATCTATGGCCTGCCCAAGGTGGTAGCATTCTAGTCCCTGCCGTATAAAAATTACTTCCATCCTTCCTGAAATACAGCATCTCTTTAAAGAGATCTGCTAGACAGACTGTAACCCTACAGGGTTCTGGAGTCATCCTGGGTGACTCCAGGTTCTGCAGCATGGTCCTCTTCAAAGTGAGAATTTGTTCATCATTGGTTGGCTCTGCTTCTGAGACCAGTTTGGAGAGCATTGTACAATTACTACGTTAAACAGTAAATTAAAGGTACACATATAAGTAATTAGTATATTTTATAGTTTCCTTTTGGTTATTTTTGAAGTAACCTTAATAATGAAATATATGCTTGCTGCTACTATTGAAATATATATATTTTTTATCTGGTAGTAATTTTGTAGTAACTTAGATGTATTCTCTTTATTAATCATAACATTGCTCAGTTTTTATTAGAAATTTGCAATAATCTGTAATAAAGAAATTTAGGAAATAAAATCTCTGCGTTGTTCTGCATTATGGAATCATGCAAACCCATCTCTATATATCCACAAGCTCAGCAACCCTTTTGTTTTTTGAACAACTTCCAATCCTGGAAGTGGTAAAAACATTTGTCAATATGGCATTTGAAGACATTGTTTACTAGCAAACATGGCGGAGGTCTAGGCTGATGTTTGGGATTGATAATTTTAAAGATATTTTCCCACCTTAATTATTCTATGTTTTTATCTTCACTACTTAAAATTACTATATAGAGATTAAATATTTTGTTCAAATCATTACATTAAGTTCAAATGTATAGCCTTAATTTTGTGCTAAAATTTATTAGTGTCATTTTATTGGTGAAAGTTTATTTTCTCAAGTACATGTGCCTACTCATTGAATTTACAATTTTTTAGGCACAATCTCCACTCCTGAATTTATTTGGCTGGATGGAGGATTCTAAAAGCTGAGATTAAAATTAAATCAATAAATAGTTCCAAGGAATAAAAACATAATGACAGAAGGAAAATTTAAAAAAAAAGTTTAATTTAATGTTAAAAATTTAAATAAGTATTTTAGTTTTCATAACATGTGAAATCAGTAAGAATAATAGATTGAAAAAAGTATAGTGTACACTATAGTGGCACAGCCTATATATTATAAATTTACACCCAAATCTTTAACAGATAGGAAGGAAATTTTTGGGTGACCTAAAAATTATGTTGCAGGAGTTGAAGATTTTCAATTAGATTATAAAAACCAACATTATTCCATATTAATTCTTCCCCATTGTTTGGCTACCCAGGTGTTAAAGGATGCTTCTGGGATGATTTATTCTTAATATCTCTACATGCACTCTAGTTTATCCCTGCAGTATTTGCTTAATGATGCGTAATTAGAAATAGGTATGGAATTTAAAAATTAGAAAAAAAAATATTTTTGGGAAGAGAAAATTTATTCCTAGTTTTTTTTTATCTAATCTTCAGAATATACACACATATCAAAAAAGTTCATTATTGCTGTATCTATTAAAAGGACATTCTGACAAATCTGAAATAATTCTATTTTTCCAAATATCCCAATGAGAGACATTTATGTAGAAGACAAGTAAGTAATTTTCTCTCTTAAAGTAGTTTAATATCCTTTCATATTTGATGTCTCTTACAGAGGAGCCTGTTGGATTATGGTCTTCACTAGAACTTGAAACTCTAGGGTTCCAGTAACACAAGTAACTAGTAAGTTCCAGTTTGAATAAAATCTTTTTACATCTAATGTATTTGATATTTGACTAATTATTCAGTGGTCTTCTGCAGATTGCAACCCACTGAACTCCACAGAAGCTCAATAAAATACCCTCAACTTCTGTTGCAACAAGATGCACACAGCTGATTTTTTTCCACTGATAGTAAAAATTTTCCAAGCCCAGAGGAAAAGTAGTTTTTTTTAATCTCCTATTGAAGAGAAAATAGTCAAAGCACCAATCTCCATTTGAAGTCTACATTCTCTTCTGTTCATAAAAGGCAGATATTATTCCTTTTCCTTTTGAATGGTAGTTTAGTGTATTTGAAATTGTGAGAATAATTTTGCTATATTTCTTCAATTTGACTGAGTGGTCTCAGAAGCTGTATGTATACTTTTAAACCCAGAAATACTATTTTTTTTCTAAAGCAAACAGTTCATATATTTACCCTGCCTAGCAAGATCCACCATCATTTTCAGAATTGCTTTCACCATCAGACTTAGAGGCTTAAAATGCTGTCCTGTAGCAGTCCTATAATTTCATCTGTGTGTGGTAGAAACCACTGGCTGTGTTTGCTTTTCATATTGACAGACGTCTTTTCAAAGAAAAAAACCTGTTATTTTCAAAAGAAAGCCTGGAAACACTGAGTCTATTTACACTCTCACTTTTAGAAGCTTGTTTCCTTCATGCCCTAAGCACTGTTTTCCCTTGCAGGTAATAAAGTTAGTTCCTTTGTAATTTTGGCTGTTCTGTAAACTATGAAGCTTCCGTAAGTAAGAAAGAAAGAGATACTCTCTTGTATTAAGGCAAAAGCCAACTTTTCTTCCTAGGAAGGAAATAAACCCCTTGAAAAATATCTATAATTAGTGATTCTTATACAAAGGAGTCTCATTGAAGTTCAAAAGCAGTGATTAGTCAGGAAGAATAAGTTATATTATTTAACACCAAAACATTCTATAGAATCAGTAAAGGCAACTACCAATCATGAACTGAAGTATCTAAGGAAAACTTGGGCCTGTTCTTGTCTGTCACTAAATATTCATTATGAGGATATGTAATTAAAAGGAATGGTACCCAGAAACATCACAAGCTAAACGTTTTGGCTGAGTTAGTTGGGGGCTATTATGCAGAAACCCTTGTATTTTGAGAGGGTTAAGTATGCTAATAATCTCTGATAACGATTTCTTCGCAGAAGAAGCTAACAGATCTTGAACCTCAGATACAGTGGTTCGTACTGAAAATATAACATTGTTACATTCACCTACAAAACAGTATCCCTGCATGATGTTCTGGTTTTTAGAGAACTTTCCGGAAGAGAAAAGAAATTGCGAATTTCTTTCTTTTCAGTAGCTTGAAATTCTGGGTGTTCTAGACCCTATGTTATGGTTTTTATTGCCAAGATAGAATACATGACTTCTCTCCCTACGTAAAATTCCGGAGAGCAAGCTGATAGCAGGGCCCCTAGCACACAAAATTGACATACAAAATTAAGGTCAGGACTATTGCATTAGTGCATTTCTGCTCCATCGTATGCAGTTACAATATAAAAAGGCCTTCAAGCAATATTGTTTAACATCTGTTGCCAACAAAAATTACTCGCTTTTGAGCTCTACTGGGGATACCAGAAGAGGAGAAGATGACTGGGGTCCATAGCATGAATTGAAAATTTTCTGTTCTCCTGTCAACTGCCATGAGTCTGAGATATTCCCCCCATCAGGCACCCGTGTCAGCACACAGGAAATATCCCTTCGGTTTTTTGAGTCTCAGGAAAGTTCTGTTTTATAGTGTGTCTTTTAGCAAAGTTGTTCTAAATGAGGTATTTTGGTTTTTGAACAGTACTTCCGTTCCTTCAATTTAATAAATTGAAGGATTTATTATTATTGAATTAATTATTAATGAATTGATTATTATTATTGAATTAATTTTTTGTCACATAAAATGGTTATTTTATTATGATGTATATTAAAAATATATTCTTTTCAGATTTTGAAAAAGCATAAGCATGAATAGGCAAAATTAATTATTATGAGACTATAGGGACAGTAATTATAAAAATGTCTCAAATGAGAACAACAGAAATGAGTTTAATTACAGGGTAAAAGTGATTAGGAATGCTGATTCTTTGAAAAGTTGGTTCTTATACTGCCCATTTTTCAATTTCTGTGTTTTTTAGAATGCCAGTGTGTAACCAAAGGAAGTAGCAAAGAGTTATTATGGTACACTGAACCATAGTCATGGGCATTCTTGAAAACCACTAGTGGCTGAGGGACATACTTTATCTAAATCCTTAAAGAACAGCTTTGGAATGAAGTCCCACAAGACACTATTCACGGTCAAATGTGTTTTCTGTCTCTGCAGTAAATATTGCAGACAAAGCGGACGTGGGTTGGCACAAGTTTTGGCAGACATTTGCTGATACATCAAAATCCATTTTAATTTTGGATTGTGTTTTAACTGAGTGTGTAGAGATGCTTCAGTGTGGTATAGTTTCTTTCTCTAGACTCTTACAAATGACAATGGTTACTATTTGATATCATGCTTACTTGAGATTCACTGCTTCAAAGAAGCTTAAGTAAAATATGATCAAGACTGGGACATCTATGAAATTGATCCTTTATCTATCCTACCTTTTCTTAAGTAAGTTCATGTATAAAACATTGATGTCACATTTGTAGTTGAGCTCAAAGTTTACATGTGTCAGTATAACTTTATTCATATTAACACACTCTGTTAGATCACGTCTGTGGATCATATAAATTAGATTCTTTTTGTACACAAGTTCTTTAATTTATTAAATCATTTTTTTATTTAAATTAATATTTAATTTATTAATTTATTTAATTTATTTTGTGTAGACAATCTTCATTGTGTTAAGAAACACAGATAATGAATTAAATTCATTCCAGTGTAGTGTGGAAAGACATACTTACCTCAGTACATGGAGCTGAAAAGCACATGATTGTTCTGTCAGCTTTGGCTTTATCTTTTCTACAGGGTTACATTCTAAAAAGTCTTTAGTTACAACTAAAAAGTCTCTTAAAACTGGCTGCAAATGTAGTGTTTCTTTAAGTGAAGGAAATATTTGCCGATTGAAGTCATTCATATTTTAGATAGCACATTGTTAAGCCAGGTTTGGTATCACATTCCTTGCTTTGCTTGTTGAAGAAAGTTTACTCAGGTCCTTATTTTCAGCTTACTCAACCAAGGAGTTTGGTTGAGTTTGTGATTTATGGTGAACCCTTCTAGAAATATAGGCCTGGCACAGGAATAATACAGGTTTTTCTTCTGACCATAGTTAAGGAACATTACCTAATGAAATTATAGACTTTTTTAACAGGACTAATGCCATTGATTCCTATTAATAGATCCACAAAAAACTACAGATGGTAAAGGCATTTCTTCCTTTCAAAATGCACAAATTACCTAGTGTTAGGCTATGAAAAATAAAGGCAGACATGAAAAGAAAATAATCCTTAAGCCATGTATTTTATTTGGAGACAGAAGTAACAAGATGACCTGTGATAGTTCTTTAATGGGACTGATTTATTGACAGGGAAGTGTTTGGAATGTGAAGCAGGGAAGGGTTATGAATCTGTGCTTAGGAATGACACTTTAAGGAATTAAGAAGGGGGAAAAATATTTCATGTAATATATTTTCAAAGAAGAACATTAGCAATGTCACCATGAAGATTCCAGAAGACTTCATTTTGACAGAAATATAATGGAATTTTCAATAGGTAACACTAATGTAAGAAAAAAACAAGCATTAGCCTATTAAACCTCATTTAGAATTACATATCTTTCTTCTATATTAGAATACAAACTCCTAAGTTTCTCCACAACTTTTCAACAGTGTCTGTGGGAAATATGTCTATGTCTCCATTTTGATTTGGGCACTACTTTTCAGGTCCCAAGATACTGCCCATTTCCTCTTCCCCTTTTCATTTAAAGCTTCCATCTCTAAGCATGCAAATTTGAAGATTATATATTTATCAATGTTGACATTATTAACTCACATTGCAATGAACATGGCATTCCTGTGTGGTTAGACTTTCTGACAAGGTACAAAAAAATCATTGAGGCAGCTTAAGAAGGGGATGCTCTAGATCACAAATGAAAAGTAGCCGATTCTAATCAGATATATGTGAAATCTGAAATTAAGATATTACTTTCTCTGTAATAATTTCAGTTATACACTGGTTTAAACACAAACATGCACTTGTTTTTTTTTCTAGTGTTCTCCTGTTTGCTCATGTGTAGCATTCCAGAAATCACTTGGTCAATAATCCCTGTATATCTTTCTAATTTGTCTCAATGTTCATGGATAACTGCTTTATTGGGTCTGACTGAGTGTTGTTTTTTTCCTTAGCAGCCCTCACAGTGTAGTGTTTTACATTTATAGCTGGCAGGGTGTTGTTAACACACTGGTGTTTTGGCTACTGCTGAGCAGTGCTGTCCCTTTAACATTCTTCTGCCCCTATCTAGGGTCTGGGAGTGGACAAAATCCTAGTAAGGAACACAACCAGATCAGCTGGCCCAAAGTAACCCGAGGGATATCCCACACTATATTACATCAACTTGGATACAAAAGCTAAGGGGGAGAGGAGGAACAGGATGAGTGGGAATTTGTTGTTCTATGACACTTGCTTTTCTGCACAACCACTATGTGTGCTGAAGCCCTGAGGTCCAGGCAGGTGTCTGACCATTGCTTGCCAATGAGAAGTAGAGACTTACTTTCCTCTTGGTTTGTTGTTTGTTTGCCTGCTTGTCTCTTTTTCTGCTTTAGTAAAATGACTTAACCACAAGTTGTTTTCTGTTTTATTCTCTCTCCTGTCCCACTGGGAAGAAGAGTGATAGAGCGGATTAGAGGGCACCAGGCACCTATGGGCACCATGCACCTAAGGTCAAACCACTACAGTCCTTTTAGGCACCCAGTGTGGGCTGAGATAAAGGCAATTTTATATATATATATAATGCTATAATAAATGGTAAGTGGTAGCTATCAAGTAGCAAGCTCCTGTGCGGCACATGGCATCTGTTATATGCCACACATTGCTAATCAGATTATTCTGCTGAGTTTGGGAACATATTAACACAAATGATGATGGGTGAATACACTTATTTCTCCCTGCCCAAGGTGGATGCGAATGATTTTATATTGCAGACCACCGTGGTCATTGTTCATCCTTCTGTAAGTCATTTAATACTATTGATAATATTAGCTAATACTGTTGGTATGCTATGGAATTCATGGATTCTCTCATCATCTTGGTGTAAGAGAAAATATCCTTTATTTTGCTATTCAACAAGCTATTGAAAAATGCCATGAGGCATTGAATTCCTG
This sequence comes from Onychostruthus taczanowskii, assembly GCF_017590055.1. Taxonomy (NCBI): domain Eukaryota; kingdom Metazoa; phylum Chordata; class Aves; order Passeriformes; family Passeridae; genus Onychostruthus; species Onychostruthus taczanowskii. Next base: position 200,272 of record NW_024497519.1, read on the forward strand.
GATAACAGGGTGCATGGAAGAATCTGGGCAGGTTCATAGGGTGGGTATCACCTCCCTTTGCCTGGGACTTTACACCTGAACAGGTAAACAACCCTAACAAACTGCCACTTTGACCAATAGAAGGGTGCCTTGTTTACCCCATGAAAACCAGCAGTTCATGGCTGTGCTGGAGCCTGGCCTGAGCCACTATTCACTATTCTTAGAGGGCTGTACTTCAGTCAGGAACCCAAACTGTGTTTGAGGACACTGTGGCTGAGACAGTGACTCAAACCACAACAGCTGCAGTAATTGTCCCAGTAGTGAAAACAAAAAATGAACAAAGCAAGTTGCAGCCCCATAGCAGTGATTAGTAAGGGAGGAAGAAGAAAAGAAAGAAGAAAAAGAAGAAGAAGGAGAGGAAATAAAAGCAGGAAAGGAGACATTAGATTAAGAAGCAGGTCCTTCAACAAAGAAATAAAAAGGAGCAAGGCAAATCAAATGGGAAACTACCTCTCAACATATCACACTACCAGCATTACACAGCATAAGTGCGTAGCATTAATTACACAATGAGCCCAAATAGGAAAACAGGAATCCTAGAACAGATAATGGCCTGTCCAGAAGCCAGAGATTTTGAGCATTGCCTGAGAAGGTGACACGTGCCCAAGAAGCACCACCATATATCAAGTAATCAGACAATGGAAGAGGCTATGCTGCATTTACTGATGGATTCTGTCATGTGATAGGAAACCACTGGAGGTGAAAAGCTGCTGCATGCAGCTCCCACACAATGAATCATTGAGGCTGCTGCAGGGAAAAATATCAAGCCAACTTGCAGAAATGACAGCCATTCAACTAGCCCTAGAGACTGCTGAATGAGAAAAGCTGCCTGAGCTCTGCATTGATTCCTGGATGGTGGCTAATGCCATATGTAGGTGGCTGCAACAATGGGAGAAAGCAAATTGGCAGTGCAGAGGTAAACCCATCTGGGCTGCTGCATTGTGGCAGGACATTGCTGCATGTGTAGCAAATATGATTCTGAAGGTACCTCAGGTAGATGCTCATATGAGACAACAGTTGTTTGGGGCTTTTTTATGTGTGCAATCTGCAGACAGGATATTTCTTTTTGCAGCTGTGAAGAGGATCTGAAAGGCTGACAGACAGAAAATCCTAGATCATGCTGAAGATATGCATAGAGTCACTGCTATTCTTGTCTGGGTCATTTATGGACTTTTTTTTTCCTAACTAGAGTCTATAAAATTGCCATACAATACTTCACCAAAAATAATTGGAGGTGTTTGGTTTTTTTTAATCAAATCTTTATACAATGGCTGTGTGAGAAGACATTTTTAGCACAGTCTTAAGCCATAAGAACATGGAAAGCTATTCATATTTCCCGTTCCCTCAAAAACACCAACTTAAAAATCAGCAATGCAGATAGATACATTTCAAATCAAGATTTCACCAAGGAATTGACAAAAAAGCCTGCCGCAATCATTGGAATGGCTCCCACTGACCTCAGTGGAGGCCCAGATACATGCAATTCTATTGTACTTAACAAAAGCAATTCACTCAAATAGCAAAACATTTGACTGGATTTTGTGTCTTCTGTGGAAGACTTAGGCCTTATCAGGAGAGCTGAAGAACTCAGCAGTAAATCATGTCACCAGGAGTGAGAGTTTAGATGGTTATTGAACATGGTGATTTTTTACACTGTTTGAACAGAAAGTAAGTGCTATTGATGGCTCTCAAACTCAACTGTAGCACAACTTATCATGACGCACCATCATTCTTGCAGGCATTGGCAAGCATTTCACTAGAAGAGTTAATCATAAATCTGCACCTGTATAGTGTGATGTGTTTTCTTTTAATACATGAGGATGTCTGAGGAAATGCTCAGGCTTCCAGATTGTAAAGGTTCGGCTTTATCTCTCTACTGGAGTTCACATAACGGTTGCTGCAGTGGTAGGCGAGGATTTGTACTTTACTTGGAAACATACTTTCAAAAGAGGCAAAAGATTGCCAGAAGTTTATGTCATCAGTCTGCCATTTGGCAGGCTCGTTCTTCTCTTTCAGCATCAATAAGTAACAAGCAGTTTCCTGCTGCATTTCCAAAGTGGCTTAGGAAAAAAAAAAAAAAATGGAGAAAACATTCCTTCACTTCTTTCCCCAGCAGATTTTAAAGTCAAGTCATTCACTTCATCCATAGAGTGATTTGTGTTACCAGAGTGACTGATGACCTTGGGTTTGTGTTAAAATGCAAACATTTTCTGTCTTTTAGTACAGCAGAATATTCACTGTAGAATGCTTCAGTCAGGACTTCTCCATTACTAATCACCTGATTATACAGTCAGGGAACAGAAAGTCTGCCACAGGACTTCAGTGGAGGAGAACATGTTCTACATTTCAAATAACAAGTTACTGAAGCCAGGGGCTCATCAGCAATTCCATAGCTTAATACTGCTACCATTGGGTGTTTGCTGCTTGTTTAACAATTTGACAGCTATTGATGACTAATTAACAAGCCTGTTAACAGTACCCATGGGGAAAGAAGGTTGTATTGCTGTGCTTAACAGAGATAAACTTTGATGAAAGAATTAAAAGGAATCATATGCCCTTCCCACTGCAGCAGCACTGCACACTGGCCTTACCTGCCTAAGAAGCCCATTGTGCTAAGGATTCAACCTGGAGTTGAATCCTTGCTAACAGTCAAATGGGGTATGTGGAAATTAGGTTTGCAGAAACAGGCAAACCTTGGTTCTTTGCACCATTTCTCAGATTGGCTTTTGTTTAAAGCTATGTGAAGTCAGAGGACCACGTGACATGTAGTCGGAAAACAGAAACAGCAATTGGAATTACCAAAATACTACTTCTTTCCTAGAGAAAACTCAAGGTTTATTTCTAGCCTCACATGAAGTAAACCAGTTCAGCTGGACAGAAAACAGAGAAATCCAAAGATAGAGAAGATGCTTTGTGAAGGGGAGCACACCTGGACTCTTCTTTTGTGGAAAAATCTGTTTACTTTTTGCTTTCTATTCATTTAGGTTGTGTAAGATAAAGATTACATATGATTTGGATTATAAGAGAAAATTAATAATTTTAGGATCGTCTCTTCTTGATAGACCTTTGGCATCGAAAGCTCAGGACATTATATTTGAGACAGAAGAGTCTCTGACTATCAGTGTCACTAAGGTAATAAAATATCTGTCAGTTTGATTAGGGCAGAAATGGTGAGTCAGATCTTGTCTCAAATTTTGCAAAAATATGAATTTTTTTTTAAGTTAACATAAAGGAAAAGATAACAGAACAATGACATCAAGGTAAACTGCCTGTTTTTTGACATTTCCAAAACAACCTTAATTTCCTTTTTCAATTATTATTATTGTAAATACAGTTAATTCCTTTTTCATGTAAAGTATATTAATTTTTTTTTTTTTTATTTCACACCTTCGAAGCAATATTTTTAAACAGTTAAAATATAGTTCCTGTAGTTTCTTTTTTCTGGGGAGGGGGGTGGGAGTAAATATATTCTTTAAACCACCTATTCTTGTAAACAATTTTAATAAAAATATAAATGAAAAAGAGTTTTAGAATATTCTCATCTGATGGTAGTTCTTTTATTTTCTAACCTTTACCCTCTTTTGCTGCTGCAGTATGAAAAAGAGTTTAAGTTCTTATAAGCATATACAGGCAACACTTTTAGTAGCAGTCCTGGTTTCTTCAGCAAAAATTAAGAAAATGTCTTGTCTTGAATTGCATAGCTATAGCATCTGTCCAAATGCAGAAAAAAACTACATTCAATAAAAAAGGATTATCTTCCAATTTTCTCAGTAGTGGTAGATAGCAGAGTACAAAATTGTAAGCTATATTACTTGGGATGTGAAAATAAAGTTACAATTCCTCATTTAGCTACCATTATCAAATGAGTATCTTGACATCATACCAGACAAAGGACAAAATTTAAATCTGTGCAATGTGGTGTTTTCAGATGTGTGCAGTGAGTAATTTTTTTGCAGTCTGTCAGCATAATTACTGTACCCTGAATTCAAAAATTAACTGGTGCATTGTGATAAAGGTTATTTTGAATGGAATTGACACTGTGTGTGCAACTCAGTAAGCTCATAAGAGTATTAAACATAGTGAAAGTGATAGCATGCCATTAAATCAACTTCAAAATCCTCTGTGCAGGATTATACTTTATTTAATTTGGTTCTTCTATTTTAGGTTTCACATGAGAGACACTATAATCTTATCTTCATCAAGCCAGTTTGCTCTTCCCACTTTAACAATCAAGGGTCCTTGTTGGCTGGCTTTAGATGTCATCTCAGGGAGCACACCAAAGCCTCTGAAAAAGCTTATCTGGAAATGACACAGTGTTTGGTGTGCCTCTAGCCTACCTGATGTCCGAATTTTTTCTTTTAATGGCTGTCAACAAACACTAGAAAACTAGCTGACAATGAGCATTATTTTATCAATGCAGAAAGAAAAACAATAATGAAAGAGTTTTTTACAAGAAATCAAGCTAGCAAAAATCAAGATGTTTATTGCTTTAAAGTAAACAAATAAAATACAATCTTTTGTTTGCCAGTTTTCCAGGAAAACTGTCACATGAACTCTGAAGCACAAAGGCTGGCACTGAACAGTGTTTACTTATCCTGCCATGGGGGAGTAAGTATGCAATGAACTAATTATGTGACGCAGTTTGACTCCACGTAGATGAGATAAAACCATCAGTAGGAGCAAGATTACACATCAGGCTAGTTGGAAGATTTTCACTGCCTTCTGCTATCAGTACCTGTAACCACCTGAAGAGATAACACTGGTAGTGCAGAAACCAACCACCGAGAAAAAAAGACCCCCACTTCCCATGAAAATATATTTACAGTATGGTAGTGGGCAAAAAAGTAGATCAAACTAAATAGTCAGAATCAAAGCATTGATATGCAGTAGAAGTTAGAAAACTTATTTTGTAATCATTATAAATTGTGGTGGAAGGTGATAGGAAAAGGAAAAAAGAATGAACAGAGATGTAGTAAAAGGCTTTTAAATTACCTATGGAACTAGCTGGTATGAGTAGCAGACCTAGCAAATTAGTAGAATATTACTGAGATAAAAAAGAGAATATGGAAAGAAAAAATAATCCTTTGTTGGTAACCATAAAAATTTTAACGTTAGAAAACTGACTATTATGGAAAACAGAGATACGAGGTAGTATTTGACTGAAAATAATTTTTACTTCTTACTTGCCTTGGATTCAATTTTTTTTTTTTTTTTTTTTTTTTTTTTTTTTTTCTCTTTTTTTTTTTCACCCAAGCTTAATGTGGATTGTCCACCCAATAAGCATTTAGCTACAAACATTAAAAAAGAATGTTGAATCAATAAACAATTTAAATCCATTCTTGTGACCTCACTTAAAATCAAGGTGGATAAGAATAAATTCTATCCTTAATTTTCCTTGTCTGCTCATGCTGGGTAGCAGTGAAAAAGGAAATAGACAATACGTGACTTTGAGCAAATTTTATCTTTTTTTTTTTTTTTTTTTTTTTGTCCCTCTATCTACATTGAGCCACAAATGTCACATACAACTTATAAAATCAGTCATGTTTGGATATATTGAAGTCTTTGAAAAATTAAATAAGAGGTTTAAATGCTGACATCAGGCTATTCTGTTCCACAGGCCCAGTTCAGTATTTGCTTTGGCTTTACATGTTGCACAACTTCAAAACCAAAAAAAATTCCACAGTAACCAAAGAGAAAACTGAATGCCTAATTTGCACATTTATTTCACTCTTTTTCTGCTCAGAATCTGCATATAAGTGCACAGAATTAGAATCAAAATAAGAACTCAGATGGTACAGTCCAGTAATTAGGAACTGAGAACCCATGGAAAATAAAATATTCTAATGAGGATCTTAGCTACAGTTGATGATACTGTGCCTTAAATGATAGATTTGAACATTTCCTGATTGAGAGACAGAAAAACAGTTTGTTGAGTCCACATCTTTGGATATTTACCTGGACAAGAGAGATCTGTACCTCAGTCTCCTGTCCAATAAATATTAAGCATTATAATTTAAATTACTAAAATTTTAGGAAAATTCGTTCTTGAAACTCAGCTTTTAATGCAGTAATTATTATTGTAAAAAAGTTAATATTTTATTTTCTTTCTCTTGTCTAGCTGATATTAAATGTACCAAAAAGACTTTAAGCAGACATAAATTAAAAGCCTCAGGGCAGAACACTCTACATTATGGTGTTGAGTTTTCATGTGTATAAAATGAAATGGGAATTCACTTTTTGTCACACAGAAAGAGAGCTTAATCTAGACTTCACAGGTAAATCCTATAGTTACTGGCCATCAGAAAGGAAAAAGCTTGTATATTATAAGAAAGATAAATTGTTCAAGATTTGTTATCTTTTGTTTTTTAATAGAAAACTGAAACCTTATTTTCAAACTAGTGACAATCACTCAATGGGAAAACAGCTCAGTTTTACGCTTTTAGTTCCCAAACATGCATGAAAGACAAGACATCCTCTTGCATTGCTTTCCTGATGCTGTGTGTTCTTCAGCTCCCTGAAGGCTTTGAAATATTGTTAATTTTTAGGTAGGAATTTTGTCTAGGAGCATCAACTTTCCCTAAACAAATATTGAAAATAAATTTTAGTTTTTAGAATTTATATAACCTATGAAAGTTTATTTTTAAAAAAGCCGGTAGATATTGAAGCATTGATTCACTGTTCTGTTGTGAGCAACACAGTAGAAATCCTGATTGTGACGACAAAACCAAAAGGAAATTATAAGGTTAGGGAAGCCAAGGCCCACCTAGAATTTAGTCTGACCATGGATATCAAGAATAATAGGAAGGGCTTCTATAGATAGGCTGTAAGCAAAAGAAAGACTAGGGATAATGTGGGCCCTCCCTGTAAGGAAATGGGACACCTGGTTAGCCTGGACATAGAGAAGGCTGAGGTTCTCAATATGCCTTGGTCCTCAATGGCAAGTGCTGCAGCCATGCTGGCCACCATGAGAAAGGCAACTGTAGAGACTGGGAGAATGAAGATCCTGCATCCACTAGGAAAAGATCAGGCTCATGACCATCTAAGGAACCTGAGCGTGCACAAGACTCAGGATATCCTGAGCTTGCCCACATACGAAGTTGCAAAGCTACAATTCATCATTTTTGAAAAAAGAAGGCAGTCAGGTGAAGTCCCTGATAATGTTACAAATGTAACCTCCATTTGTACAAAGGAGAAAGTGAAAGACCTGGACAGCTACGGACCAGTCAGTCTCACCTCTGTGTCAGGTCAGATGATGGAGCAAATTCTCCTGGAAACTATGCTAAGGCACATGGAAAACAAAGAGGTGATTGGTACGAGCCAACATGGCTTTACAAAGGGGAAGTCACCCTGAAAAATTTGGTTACTTTCTATGAAAAGGCCACAGCATTTAAGGATAAGGACAGAACAACTTTCTACCTGTACTTATGCAAAGTTTGACACGTCCTTGTCTCTAAATGGGAGAGACATGTGTTTGAGGGATGGGTGACTCAGTGGATAAAGAACTGGCTGGAAGGCTGCACTCAGAGCTGTGGTCAATGGCTCACTGTCCACGGGGAGAGCAGTGATGGGGGGTGTCCCTGAGGGGTCAGCACCAGGGCCAAAACTGCTGAACATCTCTGTAGGTGACGTGGACAGAGGGACTGAGTGCACCCTCAGCAGCTCACTGACCGCAGCCTGCGTGGTGCAGCCGACACCTGCAGGGAAGGGATGCCATCCTGAGGGCCCTGGACAGGCTTGAGGGCTGGGCCCATGCAAACCTCATGATGTTCAGCAAGGAGAAGCAAAAGGTGCTGCACGTGGGTCATGGCAATCCTGGACGCACCTGCAGGCTGGGAGGGGATGTGATTGAAAGCAGCCCTGGGGAGAAGGACTTGGGGGTGATGGTTAATGCAAAATTCAACCAGATGGGAAAAGCCAAATGTGTCCTGGGCTGCATCCAAAATAGCGTGGCCAGCAGGGCCAGGGAGGGGATTCTGCCCCTCTGCTCTGCTCTGGTGAGATCCCACATACAGTGCTGCATACAAGTGTAGTGTCTCCAACCTAAGAAGTACACAGAATTGTTGGAGCAAGTCCAGAGCCTGTGAGGTTCATAAAAGAGTGCAGCTCCTCCCCTATGAAGACAGCTGAAAGAAGAGAGGGTAGTTCAGCCTGGAGAAGAGAAGATTTTGTGGAAACCTCATTCATCAGGAATTGTAAGTGGTAGGACATGGGAGAATGGGTACAAACTGAAAGAGAGTAAGTTTAAATATTAGGGATAAATTCTTTGCTGTGAGGGTAATGAGTCACTAGAACAGGGTGTCCAGAGAAGTTATGAATGCCCCATCCCTGGAAGTGTTCAAGGCCAGGGTGGATGGGTGGAGCTCTGAGCAACCTGGTTTCATCAGAAGGGTAGGAACCCATGGCAGGGGACGTTGAGTGTAGGTGATCTTCAATGCCTATTCCAACCTCATCACTTGCTATGATTCTATGTTTCTGTGATGTATAAGGTAAATTAAATTTAACTTATTCTCCTTACTGAAATTATGGCTGTAATAAAATAATAATTAGTTTTACTAAAAGAGGATTTTATCCTGCACAGTAGTTGGACTTCAATGATAATTTATAATTGGAACAATGAAAAGAAATAGATCTTGACGTCATAAAAAGTTGATGCAGATAATACACCCACATGAACCTAATGCGTGAGTGAAAGGGATGAGATCAAATATAACCAGTCAAGATCTTGAAAAAAACTTTGTTGCATCCACTTTCAATTAAATTAAAACTTTTTAACTCAATCAGATAGATCTTGTAAAGACAGAAATGAAGCAGTGGCCTTGAAAAGTAAAAATCTATCTAGCATCACATTGAAGGAAACTGGCAATACTGCAGGCTCTGCAAATAATATTCTCTCTCAAATTATGCATAGAAATACTGCTAAAAAAAAAAGGTGTTTGAATTGCAGCTGCATTCTTTTTGTGATCTGTACAATTCAAAAACACTTTGTTTCTCATTTTTATTTAGATTTTTTTCACAGAAATAAATTTATTTTCCCCTTTCCCCCCTGCAAAAGTCAATCACCAACCAGTCATCCAAAAACAACAAAGATTAAAGAATATCAAAGGATCAGTACTTATAGAGTATTGATTCTCTAATACACTAATTAAGCCAAATATCTGATTTTAAAATGTCTTCAATAAGGTGATACTTCCATCCACTTAATGACACTCGAATATGCCAGTCACATGGGCTATGGAGTCAGTGTACGTCAAAGGATCAAAGCAGCCCAAGAAAGCAGAAATTGACAATTTCTGGAACCCAGTCAGACAGACTCTCTATAAGACTGAGGAAATGCACCACCACACAGGAATACCCCTGCATCTCACTTTTTTAAAAGTTTATCCTTAATTTTTCCATTGTGCTGTTAATTCTCCATATTGAGGTTGGAAGTAAGTGTGAAAATAGTTGGAATTTAGGCTTTTTGTTATTTCAGCTGCCACCACAGCAATGTCTGAGGGAATAATTCTAGGAGGACAGAATAAGTATTCTATGATACTGTCACAATCCTGTAGCATTCTAGTTACCCTCTACCTGCAAAGTGTGGGGTTGATTTACATGACAGGACAAAACAGGCTCAGGAGATGCAATCTTAAGAGAAATTGTCTCTGAAAAGGAATTGTCTTTTATGCAGGCATATATTTATGAGGTAAATTTGCTTAGTGTCTCAAGGAAAGGTCTAGATGTTTATCCATCATGTCTCAAAGAAACTTTCTGCCCACAAATAAATTGGTGGGTGGTTTCTCCATCACATTAAATATTTTCAGTGTAAAGATAACAGCTTTCCTCGACGAAATTAGCTATGAATTGTTTCAATGTGAACAAGCCCATGTTTCATCTAACTTTTTTATTGGACATGACTGAAATCTTTTACATAAATGGTTACAAAAAGCAAGAACAGCAGCAAGTTCTGTGGAAAAAAAATTCCAAATAAATAGTTTATAACTGGGAAACTAAATAAAATCTTCTAAAAAGAAATACTGGGCTCTCCTAAATGATAGCATACTTTATAAATATACATAGTCTAAAGACAAGGCCATAGAATGCAGAAATGTAAAATGGGTATCTCCTATTTTCTCACTTATAAGCAGTGTCTGATTTTGTTTCAGAGCAAATAAATTCTCCTTTTTGAGACTTCATGTGGTGCACACAAAATAACCAGTCAAATGCTTGGGTGAAACAAGTACTGGTAACATATTTTACAGTTTTATAAGATTTTTGACTTCATGACATATTTTTTCAAACCATGACTAAAGAAATTCTTTCATATCCCCAGCTGCTTCTTAATTCAGAGATGATAATGCTGCCTTTTCTGCCTGTTTGCATCAAGCTGAATCCTCTGCACTCCATCATGAATGTGTTCTGCCTTGATACACTTCTAGGTCTTCTTCAGTTCTTTGCTGACCCAGAAAGCCACCTGCATGCAAATCCTGACATTCTTTCACTGTTATGAAACAGATATGTCAAAATAGGCCTGTAATGTAAACAATTTCAGATTAAATCTAAAAAAGCTTTTTGGTTTGCATTTTTTTTGCTTGTTTTGGTTTAAGGTTTTGTTTAGGTTTGGGTTTTAGTTTGCCTTTTCTGCTGGACAAAGTTCTCCTCTTATAAAACACTGAATCTCTCTTGCAAGAAAAAGAAGAAAGGACTTAAAAGCTATCAGCTATAAAAGACTTTGCTCTCCAATTATGATGTTCAAAACACATAATTTACTGCCGTGCTGCTGCCGGAGTCCCTCTACTCCCCCGGGCAGGGGAGGAGGTCGCACCGGCTGAGCTGAAGGCACGGCAGCCGAACAGCCGGGGGGGCACCCCCTAGATGCGCCGGGGCGTCCCGGGAGCGCCTCAGCAAGGGGCAGCAGGGAGCAGCAGGCAGGCGAAGTAGAAGAAAGAAGAGAGGGACCCTCCTCGGGGGTAAAACAAAGAGCCGTTTATTAACTCCAGGGGCACCAGCCGAGCAGGGACGACGAGGCAGGAATACAGCAGCTTATAAAGGGCGCGGAAACACGACACATTAACCAATGAGGGAGAACTAGGGAGTGAACAAATTCGTGCGAAACATGCCGGCTAGCCAGTAGGAAATGTGACAGGGAGGGACCCTTGTTCCCGATCCAATCACCCACCGAAGAAAGGAGAACTTTCTGGAATATGGGAAGGAGACAATGGGGGATGGACAGAACTTGGGGAGGGATTGACAGAAGGTAACCAGGGAAACAGGGGAGGAGAGAACGAATTGACACTCTCAGAGAGAGAGGTTCCAGGGGAGGGGGAGAGGGGGATCCGCGGACCGAACCATTATAGCTTTAGGGGGTAACAGAACACACCAAATGAATCCTGCACCACAACAATTTACTTCTCCTTCCACCCCTCTGTTCTTCCTCCCTTCTTTGACAGTGATTTGACAGCAACATTGATTATAGCTCTGTGTTTGTATTCAGAAAGCTGCCCAGAGCCCAGAAGTTAAAAAAAAAAAAAAATTGTTTGCAAATGCAAAAGTTCTCTCATTATGTCCATTTGAGCACAGGTCAGGGCCTGATTCATATGCCAACTTGTAAAATTCTGACCCTTACAGTACAGCACAAATGACAGTAAACATACTTATAGTTATGAATGACAGCATGTGGATGATATGGCTTGCCAGACACACATGGGTTTTTCAAAATAAAAAACAAAGCCTAGCAAGTACAAGAGTACAAAATAAAGGAGGAACTCTATTTATGTTGGAGAAGGACTTGCAGGAGATCTAAAAATCATCTCACTCATTTTCTAGGCAGTTCTTCAACCATCAATTCATCACATTTACTTGTACTGACAAAAAAAAAGAGATGAAAAATCTCTCTCCTAGGTGGCCATCATTTATTACATTTAGTAGTTAATATAATAAAAATGAGGACAGTATTAATGCGTCATGGAGTTACAAGGCAAAACAAGTTGTGCTTTTCTTAGAAAGCACAACTTCAATTTCAAACATCTAATTTAATTTGGATACTGTTTCTTCTCTTAGTGCCCAAAATGAAACAATTAAATAACAATTTTTTTAAACTTAAGAAATGTACCTGCTGAAGTCAATAGTAGGTGATAATGATCTTGGTAATAATCAGACAAATCTAAATAAATTATCAGGGAAATGAGAAGCAACAAGAAAATTTAGGGTCTTTTTAGATACCCTTAGGATCTCTTTCGACATCAATGCATATGAAACATATAGGGGAAAAACTATAAATTTTCACTAATGATACCCCAGAGAAACTGTGTTCCATGACTCAAGCTCCACAGAAGCCTGGTTATCCCTTTGGTTTACCAAGTGAATCTTGCATATCCATAGTGAATCTCTCTTGATATACACTAGTGTCTTTCCTATTTAATCTGTAGGTCTCTTTCTCAGTGGTGCCCAGATCTAGAGAAATTCAAGGCATAGAGACAAGGTGAAAGTCAGTAGTAGGTGTTTATAGCATGAAAAGTTTTTGATACAGAAACTGTTGATCTTGAGAAAACCTCTTTGTTTATATTCTTATTTTCTTATTTTCACATGGGATTTGAGGACCACTTGATTAAATTTCACTATATTTGGAAGAAAGTAGATGGTCCTAGTGAGACATATCTCCAAGCAGATTTATTAGAGCATTTATCTTATGCTCAGTGGCAACATTTATCTTGTATGCTTAAGAACTAATTGTCCAGCTTGAGGAGTTTTACTAAATGATGCATGATTAAGCACAATAATTTACATACTTGTATAGTTAAAACTATTTTATAACACAACCTAGAATGATGAAGAGCTATCAGTAAATTTTTGGCTTTTTGTTTTTCCTGTGTTTTTCCTTTCCAGCTTAGTAGACAATGTCACAATCTCTAGAATAGGAAGCTCAAGCTAATGCCAGTCTGAACTGATACATTCATAATTTACAGCACATTTCATTTTGTGTTGAAGTGCATACATCTGGAAAGAAATGGAGACCACTTAAGTCTGATTCAAATCACTGCAGTCATGGCTAGACTACTTCCCAGGAACTTTGTGCTCACCCAACCTCTGCTTCTGCAGGTGGATTACATTAGTCTGCTGCCACTGATGATGTAAATGCAGACAGTGGGAAATCTATGTTTACATGGCACTGAATTTAACCATTATAAATAAAAAGGGGGTTTCTCACGGTTTTATGCCATTTATGGTGATTCTGGTCTTACTACTAACTGTTGCTAGCTTATTATTTATATCTTGGTTGGAAAAAGATCATGACTGAGACATAATTTGGACAATGCTCTGAATATCTTTGTGATGCAATATGCTTCTTATTTGGTTTTGCAATAATGTCTCTTCTAAACAAAAAGTCTTGGTGAAAAAAGGTTTATATTTTATATAAAGACTTGCAAGGGAAATGTGAACTCACTTTGTGCTTGTTAGAAAGAATAAAAGGCCCACCCCTTTTCTACATCAGTTCTGAATGCTCCTGAATTTATATGCTCTGCCAGCTTTTTATATATTGACTACCATTGACTTATTCCTATTTTCTATTTTGAGAATTAATGTACTGAATGCATACTCATAAATTCACGTTCTCTAAAATACTTAACAGGCATTTTTGAAAGACAACAGTCCAAAAGAAATGATTAATGAAGTCATCTTGTACTAGGAATATTGATAAAAAATTGATTTAAAAAATCGACTTGAATATAAGTGGTTTATAATTCCTATCCATTAGCAACTGTCAGCATAGGTAAGGGAGCAGATGACATTTTAAAATACCTTATACCAACAAAGCATATGATCAAAATTATAAGCAAAGTTAAAGAAAGAAATAAAGAATTCGACTTCCTTACATATAGAAATGAAGTACTTCACCTGACAGTCATGGTAGAAACATATTTTCAGAAAGGAAAATGTTCTTTTTCCCAATATCTAAAAGAAGTTGCAGTATGAAAGGAATTCTAGCTACTGTAAATAGTTAAAACAAGATGAAATTTTAGACAAAATAGCCTAAAATTGATGAGAGGAATGGAAATTGGTTTACAACATCTTTAAGGCCTCTGCTTCTGGCTATCAGACCTTTAGATGGGAAAACCTCTGTCAGAAGATCGTGAAAGAATAGCAGAGGAGGAAGCTCTCCCTTAAGCATACAGGGGTTATTGCATACTCCCTTCTCAATTTGAGATTTCTTGGCCATGGTTGAAGAAAACACTGCTGAGATGAACTTTAAGACTGCTGAGAATAAGAACATACAGCTCTTTAAGAGACCTGTTTTTCATTGAGAACCTCAATATGGGCAGCCAGATCTACTCTTGTTCATTGGTGAGCAGAAAAGCTAAGGGATACTAGCTGTAGACTGGAAAGAATTTGCAAGAAGGACACATTTCAGATATGCATGCTGATAGAAATGGACTAAAAATACAGAAGTGGGGAACTGCACCACCAGATTTATTACTTTCCTCGAACTGTTCTCCCACTGAAGATGAAAAAAGCATCTATCCATAAATACAGATCAGATAACACTTACCCTTTGACTTAACTGCATGTTTTCTGCTGAAAAGCTGACTGACAATGCCAAAGGCATGTTCTAAATTTCAACTGAAAAATATGATCAAAGTTTAAATTTACCTTCTAGTACCAAAAGATCACAATATTACGTATTTATTCTGTTTGAACTTACAGCAAAATTTAGATCCCCTTCCTGAAAGTAGAAAGGAAATAAAATTGCAGGTGCTTCTTAATTGAACTTATAAACTCCTATTTGTTGTTTCAGTGTTCTCTAACACCTGAAGTCTTACAAGGCATCTGTCAAAAATTGACTACAGCTACTATCTAGAGTGCTGTCATGCTGTTGACTTAGTAACACCACTGATAACAAATTTGGCATTTTCTCTATTCTAGTCTGCAGCATTCTGAAACACTCTCCAGAAACACCTTTCCATCAACATGGAAGAAAACCTAAAGCAAGCCTGTTCAGGGGTTATTGTTTAGCTAGATAAACTAGGTTGCTAAAATGAGGAACAGAATCTTAAGGTCTTTAAAAGTGACTATTGAGTTGAAGTATTTCTATTCTTCTGTACCTACTCTGGGCACCTAATAAGGGATTGGATTGTCATAGGTGAGGTGTCAACAATTTTTTAATTGTCTGAAGTAAAACATTCAAGAAAGGCAGTACTGGCAAATGACTAGTGTTAAAAGCAAAACCTTGGTCTATATCATCCTATCTGGGACAATGAAACTTTTTTTTTTTTTTTTGATTTGTATCTACAACTGCCTTTGAAATCCCCTTTCTCTTATATCTTCAGGTTGGATTCAGGGGAATGCACATGTTTACACTGGCAGTTTTGAACAAAGCACCATACAGCCATAATTTTTCTAGGATTCACAGATATTCCCAAGCACTGCAATCATGTTGAAATGAGTGGCCATCCACTATTTTTGTACCGCCTGTCTCCGAATTAGCAGTTTTTGATAGGCCATTGTCCAGTTAATTCACTCACTGGTAGAATTCTCTCTGTTTCTCTTCAGTTTTGGAGACATAGGGCAGCCTTGTCTCCCCAGCCTTTAATTTGGACAAGCTGGTCAGTACTTCTTCCATATGGTTTTTGCTTGAAGATACTCAGGGCTGTCTCAGAGCAGGCCAGAATGTAATCAGCCAAATGATGACTTCTGGGTGTAAAGATCCTGGATTACAGACTAATTCCTATTGCCAACCAATCAGCTACTCATTCTTGTTTCTACCCGCCAGCCTTGTGTAAGTCATCTGGCAGCACTTCAGTGTGCTTAACATTTGAGAAACCTGGAAGTGCAGTTAAAAGAACAATGCTGCCTTAGGAACATGACCAAACTTGATTTAAACAAGACTTTCACTCATTATATCTTAGCTAGTTTGTCATGGAGTACCAATTAACAATATTTACATATCCTCAGTTTTCTGAATTAGCAACCCAGTTCTCAAATACAACTGCAACTTTTTGAGAAGAGACAAAAGGGAGAGCTTCATGATCTCCTATGACTAGCTCTAGCTCTTACTAGACTTACATTAAGTTTTCATTTCATACAGACACATACATATGTATTTGCATGAGGATATACGTTTACATTTTTGAAATCATACCACGGACTGTTTCCAAGACAGAATGCCTTCACATATCTTTTCAAGTATTTATACTCTGTCAAAACCTCCTTTGCTTTCAGGTTGTTCCACAAATCCTCTCCCCTTCTATCTCCTTGCACAAAATCCCCTGTGCTTTAAATGATTTTTTTCTTATAGAAGGCATGATAAATAACTATGATTATGTGGCTGTTCTGTGTTTTGCAGCAGAGCCATTGTAGAAACTGTATTAAGATCTTTGATGTTAGATTTCTCTATTTTTCTCTTTTTTAAGAAAAAGGAGTAGCTTTAATTAAGTAAAAACAAATTTAAAAGTGTGTGATCATTTATTTGGCATTAAATGTGTAGGCTATCAGAACTGGAGCCTTGTCATCACTTAAGTCACTAAGCAACACAAAAGATTGCATGTGGGTTGCCCCTGGGCATAGGTTGTTTCTACTCTTGCAGCATACCTACTGCCCCATTCCAAATAAATTATTTTATAGATGTTAAAGGTAAATATTTGATACATACTTTTTCCTTCTTTTGATAATTTTGATGATTTTGCTAGTCTTCTAGATAAGAATGAAAGGTGAATGAAGAAAGAAGAAATTTTACTTGAGAATATTGACTAATTTTTTTTTTGTGACAGGCAGTCTAAACCATATGATAAAGTAGTTTCATAGTTCTTTGCTCAAGAAAGGAATCAAGTGATAAAATACCTCTGTTTCATAGAGTTTCTTCAATGATGTATTTCCTCATATGTTATGAAGAGATGCACAAATGTGGGAAATAGGTACATATTTATATGATGGGGCATGGTAAATATTCCATCCTACAGACTTAACAATTTAAATTTTATTAATGCAACATGAGTTCTGCATTGAGGACTAAATTTGGCATTTTTCCACTTTTAGGGATTATTTATTTATGTACAAAGCTATTCTGAAAGTGGCTGATTCTATTCCTGTATTACTGATATAAAGGTCATGATATACTACTACTCTTTTCCAAAAAAAGCTTAGTTTAATCTGTCATGCTCTACTGTTAACT
Organism: Onychostruthus taczanowskii; assembly: GCF_017590055.1. NCBI lineage: Eukaryota > Metazoa > Chordata > Aves > Passeriformes > Passeridae > Onychostruthus > Onychostruthus taczanowskii. The sequence continues at coordinate 217,457 of NW_024497519.1, forward strand.
AGAAATGAGAACTGCTTAATTGCATCATTCTTGTTAAAGAGTGATTTAGATTAAAATGAACTGTTTCCCAAAATGTGTATATCACACGAAACTCCATGCCTGACAAAAGGTTATGAAAAACAATGTAATGTTTACATTATTTTTCATAACCTTCTGTACATTACAAAATGTAATGAAAATCAAGATTCTCATGGGATCTAACAGATTCTTGTTAAAAGTCCCTCTACTGAAAAAAAGGGCAATCAATGTGCATGTTCTTTCATTACCAAAGTAAGCAGTTAAAAACTTCTCTAATTTTTAAGTTCACACTGATTAAATATTATGATATGATATGATGATATGATATTATATGATATGATATGATATGATATGATATTAATTTTCCCTTGTTTTCAAGAATACCAATGACATCATGAGGTTTTGTGATAATGAGATTGTATTAAAGGTTACAGACAGACAAGTGGGAATTTTCACTTTTCTTTGACAATATCTTAAAAACTCAAATGGTAGGATCCTCCATTCACATATCAGTTTATATATAGACAAAATTGAGTGATTCTGAGGTAGTCAATAGTCAACATTTTGTCATATTCTCCTTCAAAACTAAGAATTTACTGATGAATCTAATTTAAAAATAAGGCAGAATCCTCAACTGATTAGCAATTAACTTCTGCCCTAAATACAGTTCCTTCCTGTGCACAGACATGATATTGAACTTCCTTGCTTGTTTGTTTGTGTTTGTTTGCTTTATTACAGGTTATGTATGTACCCATCTGTGTTTCAAAGAATAATGAAAGAATGCAGCCAATTGGGTACAGTTTCTGTGGGAGGTAGAAGATGTATGAAGTCATGGAAATAACCAGGGCAGACAATATGGAACAGTAGTTTACTGTTAGATTAGGATTTGAAAATCAGGTTAATATTTACTGCATGGAAGGTATTAGAGATTATGCAGATATGGGTTAACAATTGATATTGGATATTGGATATTGGATATTAATTGTCATATATATTTGAGAAATGGGTACTAGCAATTCAGAAATTTAGCTATATTGCAAATTATCTCATGAGTTTTGGGTTTTTTTTTTTTTTTTTTTTTACTGTCATATAGACATCTGGTATTGCTCTGGTAGTATCATGCAGAAAAGTGAGCTACCAAAGCAAATCAAAATGAAATCTGAACAGTTATCAAAACAAATATTCCATACACCTGTATGCTATATACACTTAGTTAAGTCATTCCATGTGATTTTGTGCTTACTTTATACTAGTGTTATGTATCCAGCTTTTAAGGCTTGAGCCATGTATCTTTATTTTTAAGGCCTTATAGTGTTTGTTGCTTTATCTCCAAATCATTAGTGAGCAGATGTGGATAGCAGTCCAGACATGAATGACCTTATCAGGGATTACTATGAAGTAAGATGTCTTTAAAAATTTAATCTGTGTTTGTTATTGAATACAAATATTCTCCTGAGGAAGGCTCTTTGTGGCTGTAATCTTGTTTCTGCCCTCTGGTACAAATCTTCTCTGGAGGTGACAAATAAAGTTCTGCCCAGAGCTTTACTTTTTAAAGAGCTGTCTTCCTCATGTGTTACATTCTGGGATTCCCTCTCCATTAGCTACCCAGTCTTTGTACAAGAACAGATGATCAAGTGTCACATGTACAAAGAATCGACATCAGAATGCTGTTAGTTTTTCAGTGGTCTAGTTTCTTTAGTGTGGTAGATCTAGTCTGCCTTACAGAGAGTCCATAACCTGCAAACAGTGACAAATTGTAAGTCTATATAACTATATATACATGTATATCTCCGTGTATTCTGGGCAGATATCTTTGAAGTGCATGTAATACCAATGAATAATAAAAAAAATGACAGCATATTGGGAGGAAACCAAAAAGAAGCAAAGAAAAACTACAACACAGACCTCAAACCACTGTAAATAATATTAGGGAAAATGGCATTGCTAATTAGTAATAGAAAAATAAAAATTTAATTAGTCTAAACTGCATCTTAGCCACTGGCCATATAGATAAAAAGATTGCAAATAAAAATGCATGTTGGCTTTGTTGTTCTTTTAAGCCTCAGATAAAGTTTTCAATGCTTGAAATTAGCAAGGTAATTACTTGAACTATTGGATGATATTAAACACAACTAATTAGTAAGCAGACTGCACAATTTCAATGCCTCTTCTCCATAGATGGGCTTATCCAAGTCTCTAAATCCCACTGACTGTCATAAATTTTTAAAAATGTGTCATTATTGCATATGAACATGCTGAATAGCTGCTGTTTATATGCACTCTGACTAGGTCAAGTAAGTGAATGGAACTTGTGCAATCTGCATGATGTCACAATTAAAAGTCGAAGTTCTTGGAGTGCTGTATTCCTTCTGAAAGCACAATCTAACTTCCTTGTCCTTAAAACATGCTGCAAAGCACAAGCGGAAAAGTGTCATTGTGCTAAGGATTAAATAGAGGATTTAAAGGATTACAAAGGATTAAATGTAGTGCAATTAAATGCCCTGTGATATGATGAAAAAATATCTTGTGCCCTGACAAAATAGAGAATCAGCTACACAAAATGTTATCAGCCACTTGCATTTCATTCATGGCAATCTCAATAGGATAAAAGAATAGGGAAAAAGAACTGATATACTCAGGCAAAAATTTCCTATGCATTACTATGTCTATATCTGATTATATGATATTATATGACATCGGGAAGTCTGTTTTATTTCTGTGCAGAACTCTACCATGAACTGATGGAAGAGGTATACTTTAATTATTTTATTCCTGAAATACTGAGATTAATGGTGATTGCACATAATTTATTCATTACCAAATGATCCAGAGGAAAAACCTTTTCTGAATAAGATAACACATTTATCAAACATAAAAATTAAATTTAAGCTGATTCCAAATCATGTAAAATAACTTCCCCAATAAATAGGACATAGAATGCTTATTACATTTTTGTTTAAAGGGTTACATTGACTCTATCATTTTAAAAAAGTAAAGAAATAATTAAAATGTAATTTTCAGTGTTCCTTTGAGCATTCTTTTCAAATTTGGAAAAGTTCAACTTGGAAGTATTCCTTAATAGATTTAAATCAAGTGAATGTGAAAAAACCATGCAAGACAAAAAAGAGTTGTGAAATATTCTGCTTCATAATGACGGTTTTATTTAATTTCTAAAGCAGTAACTTGATTGGGATTGATTGCCTGATTCTAGGAAATTATTTACATTAGTAGAGGGAGGATTTGAAAGATTTTTGTTTACTTAAGGATATTGCCAGCAAATTGTGTCATCTAGGTAGTTTAGCAATCTTTTGCATTCACAACTGAATGCATAAATTGAATCGAAAATTGAATTGTTTCCATCAGTGTTCCTGTATTGTTATGAGTAATTATTTTCATGCAGTAGTCCTGCACTGAAAAACATTCCAAACACAGTCATAATATTTGATAGATTTTCCAGTGAAGTCAATCAGACAGAACTAACCAGGGAGGCAGGTTTTTATTGTAATCCTTCATATTTGTTCTTGTCTTTCATCATCTAACAATTTTACTACAAATGTGCATGATTGATAATACTCATAAAAGCCTCAAGGATGGCCAGAGAAAAAGGGGAAAATTAAGAAGTCAAGTCAATCTACAAACATGTAAAATTTGACTAAATGTAAAATCTACATGTAGGGCAGAAGAACATAAACCATCTTTTCAGAATGGAAGATTCCAGCTTGGGAAACAATAACTCTTAAATATTAGAAGTAAATAGAAGCTGGCCACGAATGACCAGTGTGCTCAGAAAAATATTGCAACCCTGGTTTGTGTGAGCAAGCTCACTATTGTGAGCAATAATCTCAGTAAACACATGCTGATTCTCTTATCCCTCTGTGTAGAACTGTTCTCAGTCCCAGAAAAGGTGGCCATGATCAGCTGAGAAAATGCATAGACTCAAAAGAAAATTTATATGGTTAGAAAATGGATAATAATAGAATCACTAAATGTATAAAGAACACAGAAAATGACAATATGGGGGGGGGGGTTGCTAGAATATTCTATAACTTATATGAACAGAAATATGACAAATTAGTCACCCTAGTCTATTAAGTTTAAGCTAATTTACAGAAAATTACTCCATAAGTGAAAGAAATTCCAATTAACATCGTCAACCAACTGAAAAGTGGTATGATTTGCAGTTAATTCTTTGTAAGCAATTTTTATATCAAGACAAAATACAATACTTATCTAAATGAGAAACTCCTGTTGGAATACAAATTCATATAAAGTTCACCTAAAGCATATGCTGCACAAAAGCTCAAGATACATGAAACCAGTATTCTGACTTTATAACCTCGACAGCTGATTAATTACTTTAGAGAACTTGTGTCTGATAGTATATTTTCTATCTATACATCAAAGCAAGAAAAATATACTACAACAGATAGGCCATGGGACATTGACAAGCTAGAGAGTAAACATGGCAAAATTGAGAAGTGGACCCACGTGAACTTCATGAAGATCAACAAGTCCACGGGTAAGGACCCATATCTGGGTCAGGAAAATCATAGAATCATAGAATGGCATGAGTTGGGAGAAACTTTAAACATCAGGTCCAAGCCCACTTGCTATGGGCAGGGACATTTTACATTAGATTTGGTTCCTCACAGTCCCATCCAACTTGACCTTGAACACTTCAAGGGTTGGGGAATCTATAACTTTGCTGGGCAACATCTTAGGCATTACTGAATATTAGTAGAGTATTGGTAATTAATTGCCAGAGAGCAGCCCAGCAGAGAAAGACTGGGAGATACTGGTGGATGAAAAATTAGATTTGAGATGACAACCTGCACTTGCAACCCAAAAAATCCATTGTCTTTTGCATTGCACAAAAGAAGGGCAATCAGCAGGATGAGTTGGTTCTGCTTCTGTGCTTCTCTTTGCTGAGACCCTGGCTGGAATACTTCATTCACTTCTGGGGTCTCCATTACAAGACATGGACCTCTCAGAACAGATCCCGAGAAGGGCAACAAAATGATCAGAGTGATATAACACTTCTCCTGTGAAGAAAGGCTGAGTGAGTCAAAGTTATTTCAGCCTGGAGAGAATGTTCTGAGGAGACCATATTCCAGCCTTTTAAAATATAAAAGGGACTTACAATAAAGATGGGGATTTTTTTTTTTTTTTACCAAGACAGTCACAGAACGAGAGACAATGGTGATTAGCTGAAAGAGGGAAGATTTAGACTGGATACATGGAAGGCATTTTTCACAGAGAGTGTGGTGAGATACCGGAATAGGTTGCCCAGAGTTGATTGCCCATTGGAGGTTCTCAGTGCCAGAGAGGACAGGACTTCGAGTAAGCAGGCCAAATGAAATATGTCCCTGACCGTGTCAGGTGGATTGGACCTAAATGATCTTTAAAGTTCCTTGGAACACAAACCATTCTATGAATCTATGATTCTGGCAGTGCTGTGGGATGTGATTGCTTCTCCTATCAATAGAACAGATCACTGTAACAGACAATAACTTTTCTTGCACTAGTTACTACTTATTATTGCAAATATAACCTTAATAAAAAATTAGAATTTAAAACATAAAAAAGTATTTGACTAGGGGACTATTTATGATGTCTAAAACAAATATGTCTTTTCTGCTGAAAAATTCACTAAAAAAATCACTACTTGGACAGTTCGAGTGCTGGGCAGGAGATTGATTATATGAGAAAGAAAAAAAAAATTACTTGGTATTAGTAACTTTATATGCTTACACCTTGCTTCTAGATAAATAGTAGATCTTTACTAAATGAAATAACTGGGATAAATAAAACCTTAAATTGAAATCAATGCTATTGATTTGAAGGCTTATAGAGAGATTAATCTTTGCAATAATTTTAAACTGCACCTTGTTTTTTCAGCAGTGTAATTCCTAAAGGCTTTAAGACTGCATCCTGAGTTTGATAACATGAATCAAATACTGGTCTAGGCTGATCATTCAAAGCTAAAAACTAAACAAAACCAATTAAGGTAGTGATTTCTACTATAAAGTTAATTACTATTAAGGAAAGCAAACAACGAAGAACTATAGAATAATTTATAATTGTTATACATTAATTACATTGAACTGATTGACCAATATATACTCGAAAATAGAATAAAATTACAATTATTGTCTAGATAGTAATGAACAGCTAATGAAACAGTCACTGAAATACTAAATCCATGTATCTTTCTGCACATTTTATGCATGTTTTATTCAGCTATTATTTAGAAGTTTGTGTGAGATTGTTCCTAGAATCACTTGCATTTTATGTTAGATTAATGGGAAGATAAAAATTTTCTAGGCTTAAGCAGCAACCAGTTGAAAGTTGGGAAAAAACAGTAGTAAAATATGGGTATGGTGTTATAGTTTTCTAGTGGTTTGTCTCAGTAGTCTTAACTTTTCTCTCTGAAACTTCTAAAAACTAATTACAATTAGTAATTGTAATTAATCTCTCTAAAATGAGAAAGACAGATTTTTAAATGTGTGAATTTTCTATCCTTAAGTTTTGAGTGGACAGTTGGATAGCAGGGAGGGGATGGGAAGTATTTGTTAAAATGTCTGAAGAATGATATCCAAGATGAGATAATGTCCACAACACTGTATTTTGCCATATTATTTTTCATGGTACTGTCAAGCCACAATACAAAAAGAAAAAAAAAAATCTAGTCAAACTTAATCTAGGCAATATATTTCTTATATATTTCTTTATTTTTTATGCTGAGAAAGAAACCACCAGGATAACTTGAGAACTATGTGGAGTCCTGAAGTGGGAGTAGGAAAGAAATAAGTGAAGCCTCTTTAAAAAAGGAGTGTTAGGATGGTGAGTTACATGCAACAAACTAAGTTTTAGCAATAGTCCCATTTTTAGACACTCCCAGACTTCAGATTCTCGACACCAATACAATTCTTAAGAAGCTAATTTTAAAAGTTGTTTTTAATCTGATGCCCTGTCACTGTCTTAGGCTTTCTAGGCTTTCTTTTCTACTTTCATCCAGAGCTTCAAAGTCTCACAGACCTATTCTGATACCAAAGGTCTCTACAACATGAGCAGTAACTATGTTGACTGGAAACAACTAAGTTCAGTTTCTCCCTTTTCATTCTACCACAGAAACTTTATCTTGATCAAGAAGGTGAAGCAAATAATATATAGCATTTTATCCTCTCCACGTGATAATGCTGTGACATATCTCTACCTATACTTTTCCCAGTGTATTGAATAGCCTTTGTCTCCCACTTTTCCACACTACCTGGCAGTAGCTCTTCAGATCTCTTAAAAATGTTATTTCTGCAAGATAGGAGGTACAAACAGGAAGGTATACGGAACAGAAACTGCCCTGCTCATTAATTTGTTCATGTATTTTCCATTTACCACAGGTTTCAGATTTTATTAGAAACTCTCAGAAGTATTTTAAAAAGGTGTTAATTAAGTGTTTTGGAAAGAGGAACTTTCCATGGTTAAGTTGGTAAAAAACCCTTAAAGTCTTGGGCTGGAAGGTGTCATCAGAATTCCCTAGTCTACTCCACTGAGTAGGGCAGAGCCAACTGGATTAGGTTACTAGGGCTGGGGCCAGTGGGGTACTGCAGATGTGCTGTTTGCCATCTACACAAAAGGTCTTTCCTGTGTTATCATGGACCGAAAAAGCCCCATCAGTTTTGAATCTCCCTTTGCTCAGGTGTCTCCTAGCACTAGCCCTGTTTAGCTGACTGTTCTTTGCCCCGTTTGGGTGCCTCAGCTACAGTCTCTGCTCAGACGCCTTTATGCTATAGTCTGCTCTGGCATGTGTTTGGTACAACCCTTCTCAGGAGTCTCTGCCCTAGTCCTTGTTTGACCCTCTCTTTGCTCCTGACTGCTAGGGCTGATCCTCCAGCCTTCCTCAGAAGACTGCTACTCTGCTGTCTTACTTTTGTCTCATTGACATCTCTTTTCTTCTGCATCTCTCTCCTGATATGTTGTCCCTTGTACCCTGGCATCTCTTTCATTTTTCCCCTTGCCTCCACTCAGGTGTCACACCTGCCTTGGTGTTGATCTGTTACATCTTTTGGTTTAAGATATTAATATCCTTCTGTAAACATACTTTTTGCAGAAACACCATATGCTCCTCTGATGGGTACAGTTGTCTGTTCAGTGGGCTGGTTTTGCCCATAGCAGAGCTATCTACAACTGGCTATGACCAGATCAGAGAAGCACCAGATCACCTTTTCCATAGATCGTCACTGCAGGTCCTTGTTCACTACCAAAACCTGCTGGTTATGACTGGCATATGTTTAAATGGATTTTTTTAAATTTCAAGTCAGGCCTGAAACTTTTATTCCTTGACTTTTATTTTGTCACTTGACTCCTCATCCTTGTTGGTCTAATTATTTGGTGCACCAAAAGTGGCATTAGAAAAGTGCCAGACTACTGATAAAGTAGAAAGAACACTTAGTTTTGAACAGATGATTCATGATTTACCAAATGTATCTTGTGCAATATATGGATAATCAGTTATGTATTATTATAGCTCATGAAGCTATCATTATAGCTTATGTCAAGACATAAGACATGGATTTCACTTTATGAGCTCTCTACAAGATTTGAGGGCCTATCTTTTTAACTTAAACAGGCTTGTGTCTTGAGATGGTAGAGAATATCCTTCTTACTCCATTTCAACTCTAAAGATCTTCCTGATTTTATTTATATTCCTTGATCCAGGCTAATAATATAATTTTGATTCCTAGAGTTCTCTTTAAGAATTTTCTTCTTTAAACATTATTTTATAGACAATTGAAGCACCACACAATTAAAAACAGATTTCTAAAAACCGGATAAATACACATAGCTCTTTTAGCTGAATTTTATAGCTATGCTACAGCTACATCCCCTTTTTTTTTTTCTAGCACCTCATCATGTAGTGTTCTTCCTAGTGCATTGTTAACAAAATGCTTTTCATACAATGCAGAAATTTTTGAATTAATTTCTAATCTCAGAAGGCTTTTATTCTATAGGTGGCAGACATAAAGGTTTTTTCCTCCTCCCTCTCCTTTCAGGTACATGAGATTCTCTTACGATTATATCAAATGAATGAAAAAAAAAGCGTTAAAGAAATCTGCTTTTTAATTTTTGAGCATTTAAGTTAGAATTAGATGCTTCTGTGCAAATGAGCACTTAATGTGTTGCTATTGCTGCTATGCAATAGCAACAAAAATTTAACTCCTATTCTCTTTATTTGTGGTGTTTCATATCCATGTCTCATTCTTTCAGCATTTGGGCTCCATGGAAACAGAACTGTGAACCCAGAAATTTTTTTGTTCAGAGACCTTATCTTGTATTTGCAGGCACTAAATATCTTAAAGGGAAAGCATCTGAGGTCCTTGTCATGTGATTTTCTTTGTATATTCCTTATAAAACATGCATAAATTCAGACCTGCTGGCTTTACAAATTTCTCTGTCTATTGTTGTTAGAGGTCTGCATGTGTCTCCAAGGAGAAGGCAGAAGTCCTGAAAACCAACTTACTCCTTTCCCTTCAGATTATTTGCCCTTCCTTACTCTTCTTCACAACAATTGAGAGCTTCCAATCTTTATTACTGTATGTAACAAGGAATTTTTTCTCCTTTTGAATGTAAGGACACCATGTTTTGACTTCATCTCAGCAAAAGGTTAAGAACCCTGGTGAAGTGAGGGCAAAGGGTTACACATGACTAACAAGCATCAAGCAGCTAATGCCTATTGCCTTTGCATCTCCCTGATCTTCTGTTCCCTCTTTCTTCCTTCATCTTCAATATGACTGCCTATCAAATTCTCCTATAAGTGATCCTCAAAGGATCTTGAGGAGGAAAAAAGCAAGTTAATCTCCAGCATGTACTGTAAATTTAGTCAAAAGTAAAAAGATAAAGAGAAGTAAGGAAAAAAAGTAGTTAAAAGATTAAAAGATAAAGATAGTAGTGGACCTCTGGACTGCTGATGAGTAAGTATTATGGGCTATAAAGAGGAACTAAGAACCAGCACTATTGGATTTTAACGAGGACAAACTATACCTTGATTATTGAAGGAAAAGAAGAGAATGTGCAGACTGAAACTGGATTATTTCTGGAGATACCATATATGGAAGCAAGGAGATAAGAATCATAGATCAAATTCACCCAGGATTAGAATAATGTTTTATAATTTCAGAGAATTGGATGTTGTTTCTTTTTTGAAACAAACTTAAAGCTCTACTACCAATCATGAATTAGCATTTCTTATACATCACACATATTTTTCAAGTGAAATTTTAACCAATAAACCTAGATATCACCTAGTAGAATACAAAATAAGCACTTGTAGCAATTCTTCCTGAGCTCATGAATCTAATTCTGGGAAATTTTCATTGTACAAAAAGGCACTTGGTTACCAAGAGCCTGAATAGGGTTTTGATTCATCTAACAAATATATGTATATTCTTAGCACTTTGAAGCTGTTACTGATTGCCAGAGAACTTAGACTTTTTTTTCACCAATGCCATGTCACTGTTTTCAACTGGCAATGAGTCAGTCTAGAGGTACATGTAGAAGAAAAATAGTACCAATAATGTTCAGGGTACCAAATTATGTTCAAACTGTGAAGCATTCAGTGGTACTGGATACTTTCTATTACAAGTCTTCTTTTCTTATGTATATAATTGTAACTTTGCGACGTGGTATGAACATGACTTCATTATTTCCTTAAATTTGAGCATTTCAGAGTCTTAGATATAGCAAAGTATAAGCAGTAAAAATATCTCCTAAATGAAAAAATCAATAGATTCGCCCTTGTATGTCATTCATATCTTTATTTTTTGCTTTCCAATCCTCCAGTATGGAAGCTCTTAACAAATCTGCTCCCATTCAAAGTAATACATTTTAATTTGTTCCCAAGCAGGCTTTCAATGAGGTGCTTATTTTTTGTACCACTTATGGGGTTGTCCACTTTGATATGTAGAAGTGAATAGAAAAGGAGCGCAGAAAAGTTGTGATAGTAGAGATTTGAAGCTCTCCTATGAGAACTCAGGTAATTAGAGATTAAAAATTCCCATCTTATTCCTGATACAGGAATGTGGACTGCATTTGCTGCTTACCTTAAGTATAAGCAACCTTTAATAGCAGTCAAGCCTAGATTGATATATCACTCCTTCAAACTGGCAGAAAGCAACAAGGACCTGAAAGTGCTGCTGAGGGATCTCACTTGTCTGTGCCAGCCAAATAACACAAAGTCATTCAATTACCCTTCCTCTCACATTTTTTTTTACCAAAAGATGCTGTTCTTTACATTATTATTTATTGTCTGAGTCAGAAGTATATTTTCATGATTTATTTATATAGCATACCAATCTTTAAATAAAATATGCACTGAAATTCAAAGTTCTGTCTCTAATGTGCCAGTTATGTGACTAATTCATTAGGTTTGTCACTGAGTTATGAATTATACAAGTAACTTTTGAGATGTGAAGTTGATTTGGGTCCATATTTCAGACTTTGGAATGTAAATATCTGTTTTATTAATAGCTGTTTATAAAGAACGAGCTTAGCAGTTAATGTACACACTTACCATTGAAAATACAATGTGCCCCCAGCACACCATTGAAACACAGAGTTACCTACAAAGATTTCCATCTATAGCCCTGTTTTCAAAAACAGTTGTTCTACTGCCTTACTAAGATGGATTCTTCTGTTTACTTGTAGGAGACAGATGGGAAGATAGAAATGGAGAGACAGTAACTCTTGAGTTTCACATTTCCATCAGGGAATCTATGTCATTTTTTTGTTACTTCTGACCTGTCTGTGCAATAGTGAAAGCCTATCAGTCAGTGTTTTGAATCTCTAGAGTTGGGATGTCATAGCTGAATTACCTCCTCACTTAATTCAGGTAAGAATACATCAAATTATGAATAAACCAGCGATCTAAGGATTATGGAAGCCTAGTGCTTAATGCAGAAGAGAGACAAAATACTCTTTAAATTAAAAAATTTTCCATGAATGTTAGAAATAAGTAAATCTTCCTTTCAATGAGTTTGCACTTTTTTGCCTTCTAATCCATGCAGACAAGATAAAGTAGAGGTCTTTTCATCCTCTGGAACTAGCACTTGGTGTGGACAGTACAGCAGGAAATGGCTGTTGAGTGGCCAGTTCACTGCTGCTGCAAACAACACACAATCTGAACTCTCCCATCTCCTGATAAATACAATACCATTCTAAAAGAAGTACTCACCTAACTCTCCCCATACTGGCATTAATGTAAATTATTTCTAATAGAAATAATATGAAGCTTTTTTCAGATTTGACTGAAGCTGGTATATAGGATTCAAACTTTACTAGGAGAAAAACAGAATTTTCCCAAGTGTGTAAGTCATATGTCCATAACAAAACAGTCTGAAAATTAAGTTGTCATTAAAGAGAGGTAGCATCTGTTTTCAGGTTTTAGAGTTTCTATTTTGTGGAAAAGAACATTCACAAAACAATAGTTTCACTAATTTTTAAAAGTTTTGTCTGAGCAAGCGATAAAACCTTTTCTGCAAAGGTTACTTAAGATAAATGAGTATTTGAATGTTTATGCTACATGCATTTTATTGTGCCTGGTGATGGTTAAGGATCATAAGAATCTGTGGTGCCCCAAAAAATCCCAAACAGAACCAATGCCCACAAAACCACCATCCTCTTAAGAATACTAAGAATGGGATCCCATAAATCTGGAAGTATCCCATTCTACAGTGAGTTAATAAGAACTTATGGATTTGGTAAGCCAAGCAACAGTCAAATCAAGAGCAAATCCACAACCCCTGGAGAAGCTAGTGTAGAATTACATAGTCCTGTAGCAATATAACAATACTTTGATATTTATTCCAGAGCTTTGTGATGAACTCTCTGAAAAAGACCTCCATCCAGTACTAGGTCTGTTGCTTTTATGCAAAAGTGCACTTTTTTTTTTTGCAAATTACTCTGAATTATATCAGGGTACTACATGGGAATATTCCTTGCCCACCTCTGGGGAGTTAGAATTTGATGATCTGTAAGGCTGAATGCAAGACAAACCATTCTATGACTCTATAATAAAGCTAACTAAATCAAGTTTCAAGATTTGATTACAATACATTTGTACAACACCCAGCTGAGTGTTACTGAACCAGACAGGATGCCTTGGCCCCTCAGTAATTTTCTTTTCTTTCAGATCATCTACATTTGAAAAGCCACATGCAATGAGGTGAAAATGGAACACCAGAAAACATGATTGTACTATGCTCACTTTATTAAGAGGATCAAGCAAGGGACAGATCTGTGGTATACACATGCCCTCTGAACAGAGAGAAGCTGTGAGACAAGCAGAAAAGAAGGAAAAACATAATTTTTATCTCTCTTGCTGTGCTGAAGTGGAATACCATATGGAGATTATTTACCCAAAGTGAGGATGTTTTGTTCTCTTGGCCTTTCAGGGCCAAGAGTTGTGTGTGTGTCGGACTGTCATGAGACAGTCATGGGAGAATCAAGGATGAGTGCAGTTCTGTGCAGTTGTGAGCAAGAGTGAGTGCAAGGCAGATTCACTTTAGATGCAATGTATACAGTATAGAAAAATAAAGTAATTATTTAGCCTTCTGATAAGACGGAGTCCTCCTCGTCATTCTCTCCCTTTGTCGAGGGTAGCTCGTGCAGTAATACAGGCCTTCTGAGAGAAACCTTTACACAGACAGTCAGAGAGACAGATAGATAAGACAATGTCCCCTCCCACCCCTCCCCACTTCCCCCCCAGACTACTGGTGAGTTGGCAGAGTTGAGACCATAATTTCACATTCTTTACTATTTTGAAAATGTTGCAATCTCAGTGGGTTAAATTATGTTCTTGATTATGAATGCCTGTGCGTAATTTGGGTTGTTATTCAGGGGTGGGTATTCCTGATTTATACTGCTGGAAGGCTCCATTAATTCAGGTGGATTTATACCTTTCAGCCCAGACTAACCTTTGTCCTAGTGACTGAGACCCATATTACTCTGCCTAGGTAGCAGAGTAGGTCATCCAGTATAAATTAAAGGACTTCAGAATCACACTCTATGAATGATTTAGAGATATGAAATTTGTGTAGCCTTTTTGTGCTAGTGTTTTTCTCAAAGAACTACCATTTCCTTTATTAAACATACAAGAGATGCATAAACTCTATTTGCTTGAATTTTTGATTCTAACCTTTTAAAGCTTTTAAGTCATTCAGCCAGAAGTGATTTCCTTCTGCATGCATGAAGCTTTCCTCACTAGAATTACTCTTCTGGAGATACAAAATTCATGACTGACTTGACCTTGAATTGCTTATCTCTACAGCAAAATTCCTTTTGAAACAAATTTATCAGGCCAACAAGGCAAAGAAGTTGATGCCCTTTTACCTTGCTCCTGCTTCTCTTCCTGTCATTGTTACTGACCTCAAATCCTAATGAGGGAGATGAACTTGAAAAACTGTTTGAGCTGACTGGCACATACTACAGCTTGCAGATGTGTAGTGCCAGGCTCTCATCTCATTTATTCTTCCAATAAAATCCACTAGGTGTTATGGTGTAGTATGGGAGAACAGAAGGGAAAACAAGAATGTTTTGGGAAATGGTAGAGAAAAGTCACTGGGGTTTTCTTATTTTGAGCCAAACTACTGATGGAAGGTGTTAGGATCTTGAAAAGCATCATAGACAGAGGACTTTTTAAAATGATCAGCTCTTTAATTATGTAAGCATCTTGAAAGTCTTTGAATCATCAATCAGTGTGACATGAAGCAACAGCAGTGACAGGCACAATAAGTTCTGGGAGCTGAGCACTAGACTGAGCTGGACTGAACGTTCCCAAAGTCAGGAAAATCCATACAAGAGCTCAAAGACCCACACGGAAGAGACAGCTCTCATTACTGAGGCTGATGTGAAGCGGACATTGCTTATTGACAGCAACAAATGGTTACATAATAAAGTTTACAAGGGAAATAAAGACTTGGTTGCAAGCTTTAAAGTTTGTTTAGGATTTTACTAAAAAAAATTCCTGAAACCCCACCTTTTACTTCTCTAAAAATATATAGCTTAAAGAGAAATGTACCCTATCTGGACCAGGCTGCAGTGCATATTTTCTGTGATAATGATTAAGGAGCTGAACAAGCCTCAAAAGCACTCCATCCAGTGTAGAGGTGAGAAGAAAAGAGTACAACAGTTGACAAGTAGATCTGGTGATTCCAAGTGAAATATACCCTGGATAGATGTGAGCTAGCCCATTCTTTACAGAAATCTTTGACTCAGAGGAATTTATTACAGTTACTTGAAAGTTAGCTGTTACTATACGACTGATGCTACTGTAGCTAGTGCTTACTTTTCTCAAAGGCCTGCAGGTATATAGACCAGATTGTTTGAGTTCTACCATTATTCCAGATTTCCGCCAGCTGGGATGCTGTAGACAGTCTCTACTATATTTTTAGGCATGTCTTGAAAATATACTAACACTTTTGATTTCTTTTTTTATGCAGGTGAACCATTTTTCACACCTGTAAATTTAGAGTAACAAAAGTTTTATCAGCTTGAATGACAACAGAACCTGATTTCTCATTAAATGGCATTTGTTAGAAACCCTTGTTTCCTACGGAAAAAAACCTAACCATTAACTCACAATTTTCCATATTTTCCTAAATCATTACACTACATGTGTTTTAGAGCAGGACATATTAAAATACCTGACTAGTAATGAAGAAACTCTGCAGTATGAATTTACTAGTTCCCTTGTTAGTGAAAAATATTATCTCCAATTTTTATTAATTTTAAATTGACTGAAAAAGGGAAGTTGGTTTTATCTCCACAGAAAATATAGGATAACTTGGGAGAATATATTAAAGTTTCTGAACATTTCCTTTTCTCTCTTCTCAGCCAAGGTGGTACCATCACTGAGAATGAGAAAGAGGTGTACTGGAAGTGTGGTGTTGATGTCAATCATTTTAATCATTCTCAGCATCATGTTGTAAGGTAGCCAACATTTATGACTTTTCCACAAATCTCTGATGAGACACTTCAGTAAAATGACTTTTTTTTTATATATATAGGCTGTTTCATTAATCAGAGGTATATGTATAGAGCTATTGAAGTAACAACTCACAGAAAGCTAATGGGCCATATTGCAGTATCATTCCTGTGGTGAAGATAATGATGGGGAACCCAGCAACTGCAGAACTAATAATTTAGCACAGCAAATTGTTATACCTAACTGTGAAACAATGTGGTTAGAATGCCATTTCTCAGCAGCAGCTTTTTCACTATAAATAAGCAGTTTGCATCATAAAATACAACTTATATATATATATATATATATATATATATGTACATGGGGTTTTTTGTGTGTGATCTCTTTCCTAGTTTGTGTGAGTGTGTTCTAAGCTGTGATTCCTTTTTCCTTTGTATTCATCAGAGATTTTCAGTCTCACAGTGATGGTTTTACAATCATTTGGTGTAATCAGTAGAAACAAGAAGCAACATATTCTAAAGGTTTTCTAAATACTGAAAATGTTTCAGCCAACGTATTGTATTTACTGCACAAGCATGTCATGGTAGTATTGGTCTGGGGTGTGTGTTGGGTGCAGGGAGGGAGGGAGAGCAGAGAACCAAATATCATCTGCAGGAAAAACAATTTGGTACACTAAATTAATATACTTGACTCTGAAACTCTGCACAGTGAAGGCCATTCCTCAGTAGTAGTGTTCTTGCGATACACAAGCAGATTCCAGCCCCTATTTCAAAAAAAAGTTAAACTGATGAATATTGCAACACTAGTGAGAGGTCAAACATGCTTTTTTTTTTTTTTTTTCATTTGTTGGAAAAACTGGGTTATATCAGGATCCTTGTAACAAAGTCCAGAGCTGATCAAGACAGAGATCTTAAAACATCCCTGTGTGAACTGGGATATGATATTCAAAAAGAACATGGATCCACTCAATTGCTGTGCCATTCATCAAAGGAGCAATATGTATCTGTGAAAAATATGATCCTCTTTATCTAGGATTGTATACAGGCTTGTTTTGGCAAATGCTTATTGAGATTTAGACAGCCAAGAACTACTAGTAATGTCATTCTGCTCTACAAAAATATCAGTCACAACACTTTGGTCTTCAAGAACCATTTTTCTTCGTGCCTTAACAATTACCTTTCTTAGTTTCTTCCATTTCCTAGAAAAAAATGGGTGTCCTGAAAAAAAATATAAAAGGCAGTATCTCCAAACCACAGTCTCCATTTTCTAGGCAACTCATCTACTCTCATGGTGTGCAAGGAGGAATCTCTGTTTGCTCAGCCTTGTGCACTATGCAGCCTCACATCTACCCAGAAAAAGAAACTGTTGTAAGTCCTTCAATTATTTAGAAGAGTGTGTGTAGTGCCTTCAGAAGTCATTAGAGATTTGATGGAGAAAGAAGATTGACTGGAGAAAGGAATAAAAAAATCAATGAGTAAGATGACTGATGGATTATTTTCTTTTACTAGAGGATTTTTTTTTTGTCCTGCTATTTTCATATAAGAATACATAATTAAGTGGAAAGAAATCAAATATTGTTGCTAGAATTGACGAAAATTCTTCAGACATTAGATGGTAATGCCTTAATCTTCCTCTAGCCTGATACAGGGGATCAGGATCATCCCATGTTACTACTTTTCTCAAAGGGAAGAATAAAAAAAGATAATACATTAAATTTACATTAATAATATATTATAATATGTAAATTTATGTTAATTTTCCTCTGGCAGATGCAGCAAGAATGGATGCAGTTTTTTCTCAATTTCATGATAGTGTGGATTGTTTCTATCTTGTGGACTCAGAACTCCTTACAGAAATATATTGTTAATATATTGATAAAAGCAAAATTTACACAAACCTAGTTCGGACAGTCTGATCACCGAAGTCTTGTGCATCTTAAGACTTTAAAAATGACTTACTGAATTATGATGGAAATAGAATTGTTAGTCCAAATTTCACTTGAAATATATGGTTAGTATATAGCTGAATGCACACCAATAAAAAAATTACAACAAACCTAAGTGCAAAAAATATAGTGTTGAAATATATACAAAACTACCTAAAAAGTTAAATTCTCCTTTTGGACAGAATATGGAATTAAGGTAAATTATAAATGTATCGTAGATTTATTGCTAAGCTTGGTAATTTTTTTCTAGTAATATGAATATACAACAAATATTATAATTCTTATGGGAGAAAGTGGAAAGAAATATGTCTTTGTTTTTAGAGCCAAAAGTAGTTCTTTCTAAACTTAGAAAAGTTCTGGTTAGCCATGAAAAATATTATGACAGTTAAGAGACACAGGAACACAGAAAAATAGTGATGTAGATTTAAGTTTGGCCAGATACAAACTACACCCAGCTGGCTTTTTCACAAAAGTTAAGAGATGTTCAGGGTGTCTTCAGTACATCTGGCTTCCTTAAAAGAAGAACATGTGACGTGAACTCTCAACTGGATATAAAATCTTAAGTCTTTTTTGTCTCAGAAGCATGTTGAAGAACAGCAAACCATCCTAAGTATGCTGGCTTGCTTGTGCAACTCAAAAATGAGTGGAGGTACAATGCATTATTATACCTATAATTACTGTTAATATTGCTTCATATGTACTACTGGGCTTTCAGATCTGTGAAGTCATACAATGTGGCAAACACTCATCCTTTTAGCTGGACATAACTATACAACTGTTATTGATGGCATGAAACTGGTAAGAATCAGTTTATGAGGTCATGAAACTATATTAAATAAGAATAATTAAATTCTTATTAAATAAGAATTTAATAAGAAGCGCAGCTTGCAGTTTTCACAAATTCAATGTACCTTATTAATCCACCATTAAAAGTTCTTCTGAAGCCTTTATTTTTATTTGCTAGTTCTTGTTGTCATTATTACTGTTATTACTACCAGAAACATATATATATCCAAAACTTACTCATTCACAGAAAACTGGGCTATAGGGTTTGGGGTTTTTTTAATTGTAACTGACTGCTATGCTACATGATAGTTCAATGCTGGACCTGTACCATCAAAAATTAGCTACAGTTGAGCTTACTGGCAACTAAAGACAGAAGACAGCTGACATTGTCTCAGTCACTGGCATACAGCCAGAAAAGAAAAGGTTTAGGAGAGGTTAACTCTTTAAATACTTGGCATTTTCAGGAAAAACAAATAAGCAACTGTTACATGAGCAATGAGATTGTTTAAAAGTCTTGTTTTCATTTAAAATTAAAAAAAAAAAAGTGACAAGATGTTATTATACAGAGAAAATATCTTTCAAAAGAAATTTAGTGGGATTTACCCTCTTCTTCTTTTTTTTTTTTTTTTTTTTTTTTTTTTAAGTCATAAAGGTTTCTAGACTTTACCTTCCTATTTCTGAATGCCTGAGTTAAACCACAGCATATACAGTATTCTGCTCTCCACTCCAGTTTAATCAATAATCCAAAACCTAAATTAAACTAAAACCAAGACATCTGGTCTCTAGAATTTCTTCTAATTCATAGGACCCCTCTAAATGGCAGCTTTTTCCTCCCTCTTCCTCTCTTAATCATAACCGACCTTCAGGAACTGCTGAGCTCTTCACAGAAACTGAAAGGACAGATCATTCCTCGTGGTATACATTTCAAGGCAGGAGAGGATGGGGGTAATATATCAGAGTAATTTAGCATGAGAGTTTATGGTCTAGATGGCTCTTTGATATGTCAAGAATAAGGTCTAGCATTGCATATAGATTTTACATTGTTTTATTTTCTAGTGTTTTAGGTAAATTACATATTAGACAGCAAGCAAACTAAATACAATATTAAAAAATTACTTATCTTCTGATGAGGGAAGGCATGGGAATACCAAAAACAGTGGTGAAAGGTAGAGGAAATATCACAGGGAGGGAGGGTTAAACATCTTTGAAGTATCATCTGTATCATTTTAGGCTGTGAGTGCTATGAGAGTATAAATTCAAGGGTACCACCAGGACTACAGTCTAATATTCTGAGGTAATTAGCAATACCCAGGTTCTGTTTCAAGTAGCTGTTAGAACTTAAATTAAAAACATAGTATTCTGCTAAAATTCAAGTATAACTTCTGAAGTAGAAAAGTGTGGGCTAGTTCTCCATTTTCTTTTGAGAATGTTATTGCAAGAAAAAAAGCAAGTTATTGGAAGAGCAATTTATACATTTATGCTAGTTTTGGCTGGGAGAGAATTAATTTTCTTCACAGTGGCTGGTATGGGACTGTGTTGTGGATTTGTGCTGGAAGCCGTGTTGATAACAGAGGGATGTTTTTGTTACTGCTGAGCAGCACCTACAGAAAGTCAAGGGATTTTCTTCAGCTCACGCAGCCCCACAAGTGAGTATGCTGGGGGTGCACAAGGACTCGGGAGGGGACAAGCTGGGACAACTGACCCCAACTGACCAAAATAATACGCCATACCATACTGTATTGTGCTTTGTGGGGAACAAAGGAAGAAAGGGAATATTTTGTTATGGTGTTTGTCTCACCAAGTCCCTGTCATGCGTGATGGAACCCTGGCTTCTTGGGGACAGCTGAACACCTGACAGCCCATAAGAAATGGTGAATTAATACCTTGTTTCATCTTGTTTGAATGTGTAGCTTTTGCCTTACCTATTAAACTGCTTTTATCTCAAGCCATGAGTTTTCTATGTTTATTCTTCCAATTCTCTCCCTGACCCTGCTGATGGGTTGAGAAGTTGTGTGGTATTTAATGGTTGGCTGGGGTTAAAATCATGACAGCATTACAACAGCAATGTTGTGGTTTGAAGACAGAAAGTAGGACAAGAAAGTTAAGAATGAATGGAACAGTAGTACAGGGAGCAAAGGGGAGGAAACTGCAGTGTATTGAGAACATCTGAGAGGCATATACATTATTTTAAATTGTTTTTCTGCTTGTTTTCCTTATTCACACAGTGCACGCACCCTAACACACACACACACACACACACACACACAGAGCTTAGTGCATTTCACTTCTTTGGTATTTCCCATTCTTACACCAGTAATCAGAGAACGTGAGGTGGGTGGAAAGCTAAAAGAGTGATGATGCCATATAAGACTGTTAAATCATGAGCTAGGAGACACAGGGTTTTTCTGTATTATGTTTTGGTGATAGTCCTCAAAAGGGCAAGTCCACTGCCCTTGGCTGCAATTATAGGCAGTGTCTACTTCTGGAAACCACTCAATGCTATGTGCTGAACATGTATTGGTTCTGTGTACTTGCTTCGTCTGCAAGTCAGTCCCATGGCTGAAGGGCAGGCGCCCTGCAGAGTGTCTTCTACTATGAACTGTTCTTGAACTTGTCACAATACATGGGCACCAAGTCTGTGTTACAATGAGCTAGACCAAAAATGGTGCTAGCCTTAACAACATACATGAGGACTTAGAAACTGGTGTAGAACATGAACCAATTTTTACAGACTTGAGCTACTGATTTTTACTGAATTAGGCTAGTGTGAATATTTTGGGTGGACACATATATCTCAAAACGTAGATAAAATCTGTATATATTGTATCAAAGTTTCTCTCACCTTTTTTAAAATTTTTCCCTGTGTGAAAGGAAATACCCCCACCAACCAAGTAAGTAAAAAAGCCTTGACAAGGACAAGTAAAAAAACCTCACCATATATTAACTAGACTGTATGATATTCTATAATATTTTAACTGAAACAGTCAAGAAGCTGAATTACAATACTTTAGAGGCAGATTTTGATTAGGGTTGAGAAGAGCTTGAGTTTCAGCAAACAGATCTCTGTAAATCCTGTGAGATAGTAAAAAACATCTGTTTTGAGTGTGATTACTGAAGTAATGAATGCCTTGTATGTAAAAGAAAGCTGTGTGACATGCAGTGGCAAAAACACAATTAACGGAAAAAATCTATTTCTCTCTTTGGGGTTAGGTAGCAATTTTAGTAATTAATCTTCAAGAGTAGCATGGCAGGAAGAACATCTTAAAAAAACAAATCAAAAAGAAAGGCAATCAAAGAGAAACTACTGTTTTTTAAATTAAATTCTAACTTATGACAAGATTAACTCTTCCAAGACTTACTTAGAAGAGCTATAAGCACTAATGTAAGTGATAGTTGCTAAAGTCTGCAGAATTCAGTTCTGATGTCAGACAGACCTTGCAGAGTAGAACTGTGCTATTCAGCTTTCTGTGTCCAGAAAATAATGAGACTGTGATGGGATTTCTTTTGCAACTATTTTGGGCAAGCTGAGACAATTACTACATAGAAAATATTCACCAGGTTTCCTACCTGAATGAGCATGGTCACAAATGAAAATCCAGGCTTGACCCCAACAGAATAATATTGGTTTTAAAGAGTCCAGAAAAAGATGAAGTATTAGAAGACAGAAAGCAATAAAGATAACTGAACAGTTACAGGCAATTTAGAAAACAGTAATGAAGTTGTTGACCACAGACCTTTAATTAATGTTAAGGAGATGTTTTATTTCATGCCATGACCATTGTTATTTTTCCCAACAATTTCTCTGATAACAGTTTTGCTTCTGGGATTTTTGTGTGTGTTTGTTTTTTTTTTAGGTGGACATCACCAAAGAAGCAAAGTCAATTATAAGAATAGAACATTGTTTCAACAGTTTTTCTGATTGCTATCATGATTTTACAAAACCTCTGAGATTGTGACTGTAATATTCTTAAGTAGGCCTTGCTCATTATATTTCAGGCAGTCAAAAGACTGAAATATAATGTCAGTCAAGTCATAGACTTCTCTTTTTAATTGCAGTTGGTTAACATGAATCCTGGGAACAGATTATTATTTTGCTCCAAGTGTATTAATATCTTTGGAAATGGGACTGATATCCATTTCGGCCTTAAAAATACATAAATGTGTACTACAGATAGGACACAGAACTAAGAAGGTCAGCCTAAACATGTTACCTTAATTTTATAATTTATTTGAAAATATAAGATACTATAAAAAATTAAACCCTATATCTTTCTTTAATAATTCATGAAGGTGGAGACCCATGTAAAGAATGAAATAACACGGAGGAAATAATAATACCATCTTAAAATGGATTTATGGCTTGCATAAGTTCTCTTTTATTTCTTTTAGTCATGAATAGGCTTGTCTCAGATTTAAAATACTACATTTACTGGCTAAATATTCTGCTTTACTATTAAAATGTGGAGATGCTAGATTCATGCAAATACATTTTATGATTGAAAGTGCTCTTAAATGTCTTCACCAGGGGGTTATAAGTAGCTCAAAAAAAATTTTTTTAATCTAGAAAACTGTGCAGTTTTAACTGGGGGGTCATTTGTAGGGGTGGGGGGAAGTGTGGAGAGTGTGGTATATAAGGAAATTAACCTTATTTTAAAAATGTTGTCTGAATTCTAGGTGGGAAATCAACAAAGCTTCTTGTGCCTTCACTTCTCCAATGTATTCCATTGTGTACAAAGCACTACCAATAGTGCTACTATTTTTCATTATGTTGGGATATATGAAAGCATATCAAAAGTGGGGCAAGAAAAGTTGCTAGATATTTCAGGACTGGCTGGGCAGGGAGGTGAGAACCCATGATGAAGTCAGCTACAGAGCATGGTTATGCCTTGTGGCTGTGCCTAAGGCTATAGTGTTTGGAACAGTGTTTAAAGGGTCAGTGTGCAATTTAAACAGCAAAAAAAACCCTCCCAGATTTACCTTGTCTTGGTTTTATTTTTAAACTCTGTCAAAACCCACAGCACAGAAATTTTTTACTGAGCCAAGGGTTTATTTTTCCCTTTCTCTTCTTAGTATAGTACGTAATTTTCAGAAATCAGCCAGGCTGCAGCCAAGTTGATGGACCGGTAAATGATATTATCTTAGATGAGACAATTTTTGTTGTAAAAGACATTTCTCTCTCTCTTTCTCTAATTTTCATAAATACAGCAGTTTTGGGTTTTAATGGTGGAATTGCATTTTATTTATTTTAAAATACTGTTGGCTGGAGGTTTTTTTATTCATTTTGTTTTGCTTTTTTAACACACTGATCCAAAAGGAAAAAATATGAAAATGACATCATAAGCACTAAAACCTTAATATTTTCACTACCTTTAGATCTGAGAGGAGAATTTTAAGAGTGTTCTGCTTAGGCTAAATACAGAGCTACAAAGCATCAAGGAAACTGAAAGGAGGGGATTTCCAGGTTAAGGATGTTCACAGCATGGCATTCTATAAAAGTGAAAACAAAGTAAAGTTTCTGGTTTCAACCCCTTATACAGCCTGGTGTATGCAGCACCTAAGATACATCACTGTTCCTTTTACCTGCACACATCTTGAAGGAGATTTGGCTGCTTGAAATGAATTTCCATATGCCAAAAGAGAAGCTGAGCTAGAGTCACTGGTTTTCTCAATTTTTTATCTTGCACACAAAACATAGGTCAGTGTAATTTGCATTGGATACAGCAGGTTTTACCTTCAAAAAAACCCCAGTATTTATAAAAATCATTATATGATCACTAATACCAAGAATTTGGGAATTACCAATCACATTTATTTCTAGCAATCTAAAAGTAGAAGACAGAAAGGAAAAATAACCCCATCAGAATAAAATATTGATAATGAAAATAGTCTTATGGATAAAATGCAAGAATTATACTGCCCACACAGCATACAAAATGAAATATAAAGTACAGTGCAGAAAATATGTAACTCTTGCCATGATGGCTAGCAGGATATCAGAAGGATTAAAAAGCAGTGACATAAATGAAAATGGAACTTAAATGATAATTCCAATAGGAAAAGATGCAATAAAGGGCATCATGGCCATGATGCTACAACCATTACAGATCACAGATTCAACAGACGGTGTAATATTTTCTAAGGACAAAGATTTAACATATCATTGGGTACTGTATGATTGCAGGGCACTCCACTTTCTCAAAGACTGGCAGAAAATGAATGCTGATAGAATTTGGTTCCTTCTTTCCTATTTTGACTACTCTCAAATTTCTCTGCTAACTACTTGCAAGAGATGTCATGATGAAGAGTTTTGTTCCTCAATGTTAGAAGTTATTTTTTTAACAGAATTCTATGGTTCCAGTAGAAAGGTGTATATGCAGACCCTTCTGAGCATTTGTTTCATAGTTATAAAGACTGTCATAATCTCAAATCAGAGATCTAACTTGCTCCTTCTAATCTTAGGTAGAAAGTGAAACACTACAGAAATTTCCCAGTTGTTCAGATCTATGAGGAACTTCCATAGTGGGAAAGACATGCGTAATCTGGAGAAACAAGAGAAACTAGATTACCTTGAAGAAAATTGTATTAATTTGTCAGCAGCTCATATAGACACTGAACTCAACTTGAGAGGGCTCAGGGTGCACAAAAATTTGTGAAGCACTTTGTATTTGCAAAATACAATTTTCATTGAAACACTCAGATATTTTCATAGGTGGTCCTGTGACTCTTGAAAGTGGAAGATTTACATAAAGCCCAAGACTCACTAAAAATCTGGATTAAGTTCAATTGTGAAAAACAACAAGTAATTTTAAAAAATGAACTCTTACTGGGCTAAATACAACAATTATATTAATTATCTCTTTTTCCCACCTTCCCACTGAGCTTCACAATAGTACTCTTTGTATGTTCACTGCCAATCTGAGGAACACGAAGAGAAAACAACCTGTTTGTTTCCAAAATAACAAAACATATTATTAGCTAATCCATAAGAGAGAAAGCTGTACAGGTGCTTAGTGTACTGAATCTGTTTTGGCTTTTACAATGTTCTATTATATCTTGTAGGTTGCATTAAAAAAAAACCAAAACAAAACAAAAACAAAAAACCAAAACCAAAACCAAAACCAAAAACAAAAACAAAAAAAACCCAAAAAACAAAAAAACAAAGCCCTAACCTAAAACAAAAAAATAATCAAAACAAAAGAACAAACCACTCCCAAAAGCCAGTCTACTGTGGTTCTGTGTGTTTTGCCTAGGCTTGTTTTGCTGGCTCATGCTAGATTGTTTGTCTAGGGAACTGGCAGAGGCAATTGACAGTGGTTTTTTTTCCTCTATATACTTTTGTCCATTAGCCTAGAAAGCAGACACTGACAAAAGAAAAAAGGGCCCCTGCACTATTTGAGTGCTACTTTGAACACAAACCTAATCTCATGGAAGTACTAATATGACATTTCTCACTTCTCATATAACAAATTAAGTAACACCAGCTGCCTATGAGAAAAAGGAACAAGAAAGGTGTACTTTGTGTTTGAGAAGCTTTTGCTGAACTGAGATTGAATAATTTCTGCTTTCCCATGCCTCGTGAAACTACTGACAGTATAAGGCAATATTTGTGGCAGGCTGGTCTGCTAACCACCTCAGGATTATGCTGGTCAAGAGTGATGGGGCCACAGAATAAAAGGACAGACTAGATAGAGTTACCAAAAACAAAAGTACCTTTAATAAATAGTAGAAACAACAAACAAGAATCCCAATGGCAGATATGGGAAGTACTCCAAAAAGCAAGCACCAGGCTGCACACAGAATATATAAAGGGATCTCCTTATAAGGAGCGGAATCTGAGGGTGAGGGTCCAATGAGGAACAAGGTTTAGGAATATTTAAATCACTGCAGCAAGCCTTTAATCAATAACAAGAAGGAGAACAGAGAACTTTCCAGCATAAATCCTTACAAGGATAAAACTATTTACATACTGATTCCCGGGGGCAACGCTGGCGGAATTCTGCTCACCTGAATTGAGTGAAGGTCTACAGACTGGGCTCCCATAGTTTTAAGTTGAAAGCTGGGGTTCGATTGACCCCCACAAGTATTATGTTAGTTATTGAGCAAATTAAATGCACTATGTCCATGTTTCAGCAATAATCAACACTATGGACTCAGTGATTGTGAGAAGTAACAACATAACTTTAAAAGCAAAAATACAAATATAAGGACTGATTTAATCAGTTAGTAAAAAAGAGGTATAATTTTAGGTACTTACTACTGTTTCACATTTTCTCATCATTTACTTCTTGTATGTTACTTGAAAAACTGTATTACATACATGCACATTGCCATACTGCAGTCATTGCAGAACTAACTAATCTACAGGAAGAGAAATGTGTTTCAAACCAATAGCAAGTAATTTATCATTCACTCAAGAAAGCCAGGAGGTCTTGCATCATTGGAGTGTCTTTTGAACAATCATTTTTACAAAGGTTGCAGTTGCAACAGAGAAAGGCACTGACATGTCCTGAGGAGGGAACTTTTGTGTAAATTGTGTGGACATAGAGGATCTAATAACAAACTGCAAACCAGACCTAGAAAATACACACAGAAACTCAGCACATAAAGCTGACTGCTATAGATCATATGTCACCATACAAGCTAAATCAGATTCAGTAGAGTAATCTTTTCTTCTCTCATATTATTCAATATTATGTCCGGTCATTTTCAATGCAAACAGTTTGTTTTCTCCCCACAGCTCAGCAGTGAGTGTATAAATGGTGCTGCTATGAGCAGAGTGATAAAGATGGACAAGCCAAGACTGCATAGTGGATGGAGAGTACCACCTTTTTAACAATGGACACTTAACATGGACAACCTCACTGGAACTTTTTTTAGCGTATACACTATTTCAACCTATCTCTGCTACAGCTTGCTAGTGGTACTCATCAGAAAAACAGGCCAGATGGAAAGCTATAACTGGGAAAAAAGAAGGAAACTGATGCTAAAATTAAAGATTTCAGGATGGGCCATAAGAAGAGTTGTCTTGAAAAAAACTTAGCAGTTTCTTAATTTGATTGAGCCCAAGAGCCTTAATGTACCTTTTTAGTTGCACTGATTAAGCCCTGAAACACTATGTCAATTTTTCAAATTCAAATCCAGCTAAATCCACCACACAAAACATTCTAGTGAATTCAAATGAATCATTGCAATTTTCCTATCAAAAGTTCACAGAAACTTCAATCTGTAAGAAATACCACTATCCTCACTCATATGCTTATAAAATTATATATTTATTTTGGTTTTCCTGCAGGATAAGATTGAATTTCCAGTTACTCAAATAACATAGAGTGATAATATCAAGCTATTAAGAATCAGTAAATGTCTATGTAGAAACCATGTCTTGGGGTTTTCTGATGTGAGCAAGGATACAGTCTATTTTTAGAAACTCACTGTATTACTGTAAAATTAGCGTTTCTGCTATAGTCTTTCACTCCCTGATTAATTTTGTAGATTATAATTTACTGACTAGAGATAAAAGTTGTTTGGACAAATAGATATTCCACAGTGTGTGGAATACATATATAGTATGTGTGTGTACATATATGCATGTATATATGTATGCATATGTATATGTGTATATAAATAACTGTTACCATCATTAAATATCTACTCCATCACTGAATTTGTACAGCACTGAGCTAACTGCAGAATTGGTAATGCTTTAAACATAAATGAAATTGTCTTTTTCTCCCTAGTATTTCATTTTTATAGTCAAAAGGGTTAAAGTTAGAATCTGAGTTAAACTTCAGAATAAATTAGGCATGATGAGTTGAGAAAATGCTGCCATGAAATCAGAAATGCATATATCAAAATGCCATCTGTAACATCATTATTTCTAAGGAAAGGGAATTTGTCCTATTTTCTTCTTTAATTCTTGTGTATGACTATTAAAACCTTAAAGGAATTGCAGAATTTACTGTTGTTTTTTTTTTTTTTTTAAATACCAATAAATATGTGTAACTCACAAAAACTAGCATTTTAAAAGATCCACGGAGCTGTGTTTGCTTTACTCATCACCTCTCTCCCATAGTGCCCATCATGGCTCCTGCCTGGCTGTACTGCAGGGATGATGATAGCAAAAACCTCGTTAAAGGCATCTACCACTGAAACAAATTTGATTCAGCCAGCAGCACTTTTGTGTTCGTGGACTAAAATAAGACGGTTCTGGTGTAGTACTTATCTCAAGGTGAATTGACACCCGTGATAGCAGGTGGCATTTTTTTAAATTTTATTTTTTCCTATCAAAAGCTTTCCTTTAGGACTGAAAAGAACAAAGAACCTCTCAAATCACCTTTTGTTCTGTTTTTGTGTGTTGTTCCAACAGTATGTCTTTTGCTCACTGAATATGGCAAATGAAGCCGGTTGTGTCTTTCAGGCAGAAATCTCTCTCCCATTTGACGTATTCCACGGTCCGAATGCACTGCTTCTATAAAAGCAGAACAGAAGAGAAACAGGGAATTTTAATCAGCGGGGCGAATCTTTAAATACTATATCCAGGCCACCTCCACGTGGAGAAAGAGGATGACGTAATACTCTGGTAAAACAAAAAGGTGAAGGCCGGGGCCGGGCCGTGCGGGCGACTGGGGGCGGCGGTCCCGGGCCGGGCCGCGGCAGCTCCCAGGCCAGCGCCTCCCTCACGGCCCGCGCCCCGCCC